>NC_064877.1:59600646-59608146 GCF_943734665.1 Anopheles aquasalis
CATTCATCAAAGGAACAGTTGTTGTTGGGGACACGTTCTATGTCATTCAGTGGTCCATCCATTCATAGCCGTTCCTCCCGGCAACTCCGGAATTCCAGGCAAGATTCGTAAATACTCACATTTCCTTGCATAATCGGCATGCATTTCCGGTTCCGGCGTGTGTATTGTGGCCGATTCCACGTAGTGCCCTGTACACTACGACCAGCTCATGAAGTTTCGCTTCAATAATTCCTCGTTCCTTGGTGACTTGTCTTGCGAACGGTGACCGTCATCGGAACGTCAACCTGTAGAAGCAGCTGAGACGATTCGCTTGGACGATTCCATCCTAAAAGACACCGTCCAGGAGCCCCAGGTGCTTGCTCATTTCATTCATTTCCACTCGAATCATCGGCAGGGCCACGATACGACGACGGCCGGTATCAGCTGGGTGCTGTTTCTGCTCGCGCTCCATCCGGACGTGCAGGATCGAGTGTACGAGGAGATTGAATCGGTGCTCGGCAAGGACCCGAGCCGGCCGGCCACAATGCACGATCTGAACGAGCTCCGGTTGCTGGAGCGCTGTATCAAGGAAGCATTGCGTCTGTACCCCTCGGTGTCCTTCTTCGGCCGAACGCTCAGCGACGACATCGAACTGGCGGGCCATCACATCCCGTCCGGGACCATCGTCGGCATACACGCCTATCATGTGCATCGGGATGAAAGGTAAGCGCCTCGACAGTCGACGGTGCAGTTGAAATGATGACGGAAATGAACGAAAAGCGCGACGCGACTGCCATTTTGCTCCGCGCAGGTTCTTCCCGGACGCCGAAACCTTCGATCCGGACCGGTTTCTGCCGGAAAACAGCGAACAGCGCCACCCGTACGCGTACATTCCGTTCAGTGCAGGGCCGCGGAACTGCATCGGTCAGAAGTTTGCGCTGCTCGAGGAGAAGAGCGTGGTGTCGCGGGTGTTGCGCAGCTTCCGGCTGCGATCGGGTCGGACGCGCCAACAGCAAACCATCATGCACGAGCTGATTACCAGACCGCGCGATGGCATCCTGCTCTACCTGGAATCACGCAAATGAGTGGCGCGGACGTCGGGAACCGAGAGGGAGCCCCCCTGGTGCAGATGTGAAGCTTGCGGAGACGCGAATGACGAATGGCGATTGGTGTCGGTTGATGAAGTTGTCGGGGAAAGTTTAATAAAACCATGTGCTACAGATATTTTGCTAATTGTGTGTTTTTATGTTTGTTTTAATGTTTATTAAATTGATAAATGATGTCATCAGTCTTCTGCAAATAATGTGAATGGTGGGCTCTCTCTTTTGTAGTTTTTGTACTGGCACCTCAAAAAGTTACAGAAAAGGAGCAGTTTCAATTTGTTCTCAAATTGTGATAATTGAAGACGATATGCTAATAGTCACAATTGATTTTTTTAAATTTATAAATTTTTTTATTTCAGCAAAATGCTATTGAAATCTGCCCTACTGTACTCTATTCACAAGTTCTTAATAATATGTCAATTGCCGATAGTTTTAACCTATGTAAGCACATCAAACGGATTCCTTGTAATTCATAAACAATAAATCAATTGGAAGTGTAAACTATAAAAAATCAATTAAATTGCAATAAAACATAAACATAAAAGGCAAATATCAACAAACTGATAAAGCTACAAAATGCTTCAATACATGCACTCAATTGTCATTCAAATAGTAGATGCTGTTCATGTATCCTGGATCGTGAATAAATGTACCATTCTGAGAATTTACCCGTATTCACATGCTGATACGACAGCTGATTATATTGCTGAAGATATGGTGATATGATTTTCAACCGTGGAAGCATCCCCTTTGTAGTTCCTTGCAACAACAAGCGAACTAAAGCCAATTATCACTATTTCCCGATACGATCTAGCTGCATTTACCGATTTTGTGGAATGTGATACAAAATTTTCAATTTCCTCCCTCGCTCCACCCCTACCGCAGTCCACCAAGTGCCGTTACAGCATTTCTCGGCCAAACATCGATTTATCATCGTGCGCTCGCTGCACAGTTCCACTCGATTGCTGGCGTCGCTCGAGAAATTCGGCACAATAGCAGCCACATCACCGCCAGGGAGCAACTACGTGCAAGGAAACGAAACATTACACCGAATTGTACGCTCCATTAAAACGGTGTCGAAAGAAGGTGCCCGACGTGGAATTGTTCGTTGGAGGAACGGGAACGGGGGTTGTACATTTTTCTGGAAAACTTTTTAAGTATAACTGCTACCGGGTCACCGTGGAGGTTGCACCGAGCCTTTCACTGACAAACGGTAGACAACGACGTCGCACGTTGCCGATTTCGTTCCATTAGGCAAATGGATTTCGAATGAGCGACTGCGTAAAAACTTTGATCATTTATGTTCACCAAGCGAAGCACCGGGCTCGACACATGATCGCGGGGTTGATAAGCGGAGTGTACGCCATCGCGTCCAAATGGATAAATGACAATCGCATTTATCAAATATAGCGATAGTAGCGGCATTCGCCAGGACGTGCCGGGCGGCTTGATAAATCGAAACAAAGTTTAGCGTTGCGATTACCGTCAATGACAATGGATGCTTTAGTTTAGAGTATTTGCCAAGCGTTTTAAGGGCACTCAAGCATTGTTTCATTGATTGTTCTTCGTTTGTTTCAATAGAATCTATCGTGTTTCAATTGTGTTTACCCTGAATGGATAAATTCAATCCTTCAATGAGCAAAGAGAAATTATTGTTAATATCGCTTAGGACTGTTTGGTGAAAGATCGAAAGGTTAGTTATGTCAGGAAAGGTATTATTTTTCAACAAAGTCATTTATCACACAATATAAAGAATCTACAGGGTGTTCCATTTTTAAATTCCGAAAGTAAATTGAAATTAAACACACTTAGAATTCGAATTTCGATGAAACTTTTACATCAAATTAAAGTTTATTTTATGCCATTTTTGTGAAACACAACTTCATTCAAATGCTCATGTAGGGCTTCCACGCACACCTTGTTCCGGAACAGGTGATTTTCGATGACTTTTTGGCACATATGGGGCGGTATCTCGGCCATGACTTCACGAAAGTTGTCTTTCAAATGTTCAAAAGTTTGCGGAGAGTCGGCATAGACACGGTCTTTCACATAACCCCACCCAAAAAAGTCTAACGGGTTCAAATCGCAAGATCTGGACGGCCAAATGGCATCACCAAAACGCGAAATTATGCGTCTCTTAAATTTCGTTCACAATATGGCCATGTTCGGCCGTGTTGGGTGGCACGTGGCGCCGTCCTGCTTAAACCACATGTCATCTGCATCTATATCTTTAATCTCAGGCAAAAAAATCGGTTAACATGCGGCCATAGTGCTCATCATTAACAATTACCGTCTCGCCGTCGTCATTTTCAAATAAATACGGCCCGATGAGTACGACGCACATTACGATGGTGTACAGGTCTCAAAATACCCGCTACAGATCCAGATTGTTCGAATTTACGCACTATATTATCAATTGTGTGCTCTGTAGGCCATCCATGACGACAAAAATCCGTCCGTAATGCTCAAAAAACATTTGCCGATTTTTCATCATTTTTATAGTATAATTTAACAAAATTAACACGTTGTGCGATGCTAACACGATCCATATTGTAAAATGGCACACATTTAACTAACGATATGACGTTTTGGTTAACAGCTATGGCAAACGGTTGTCAGCGCAGGGCTCAATACTTTCGGAAGCCCGAAATGGAACGCCCTGTATCTCTTCTGTCAAGAATATTGCGGTTTGTTCAACATGTTTTATGGTTCCATCACTAAGTAAAACATCCGCGAAACTGAGAAAAATGGCTGACACGAATTTTAACTGAGTCAAAATTCACAAAAGTTTAAATAAAGTTGTACAAAAAACACTATCAGATTCTTTCATACCCGGGGGTGTAGCTCAAATGGTAGAGCGCTCGCTTAGCATGTGAGAGGCACCGGGATCGATACCCGGCATCTCCAAAAACAAGAAAAGACAATCATTTTTTGCTGAAATGACTACCATTCCTGAAGTTTCCAGAACGAATAATAGTTGTACGTGACAAAAATTAATAAGTTAAATAAAAATATTAATCAAACGAGCTGGAAAACGTAAAGTAACGCCTAAAACGTGTTTTCAACTTTAAAAGAACACTAGCAAACAACGGTTTCAGACACATGACACATTATACAGTCCTTTAAGATATTTTTTTTACCGAAAAATCATAACAAACACAATTTGTTAGAGCCTAACTCACGAGAACAGAAGCATCTCCCAACATACAATTCACTTAGTCTAAAATTGAATCCCAACCGCTACCGACACACAAACTGCGACCAAACTCCCTAGGTGAGTTTGGTCCGCAAAATAAGTTTATCTTAAAACTAAACTCCACGATCTCATACCCGTATGCTGGCACAATGTTTATTGAACCACTTGCTCGTTCCGGCGGCGCCACCGATTGCGAGGTGGCGATGTGAAGGCCATCTTTCGTCCCGTGTACCTCGTGGGAACTTTTAGGGAAACAATTGCTCACACAACTTTACGTTTGTCTTAGCACCTTACCTTAACTAACCTCACACAAAGCGATCTCCGGCTGTCGAAAGCCCTGAAAGCATTCGCGCACACAAACATCTCCCGGGCTAGTTAATGGTTTCCGTGCTGCAGTGGCGGCTTCCATCGTCGAAAGAGTTGTTGAAATACCTTTCACCCAAGTGCACTCGCAACAAGGTGTTGCGACTTCTTCGGCAATAGCTTGCCATTCACCGCCTTCACTCTGCACACTTCCACACGGTACAATGATTACAAATGTAGCAATTGTGTCCGAAACCGGGCGTGCATACCAGCGGGACAGGTGTCTTGGTCTTGCGAGCGCAAACCGAACATACCAGCGAGTGTGAGCGAGTGATGCTCGAAAATATATTCAATTTGTTTTGGAGTACAGCCAGTGTTGGCGGGTGGGGCAACGGGAATAGCGAACAAGCAGAATAGTGCACACACGCTCACACCCTGCAATAAACCTTTGCTCTCTGCCAGTAGGATGCATCCTTTCGGGACCAAAAACTTGGGCTACATTTGCACCATGCCAGTTCCAGCAGACAACTGGCCCTCCTATAACACCAGCCCCCCGGCCCGAAGGTCTGAATGGATGGATAGTACGCCCCTTGGTTGAATGCATTGCAGCTTAGTGGAAATGGTTTTACCCCTCGAGCTGACTGGCTGGTATTTGAAACATTTTCTCATCATTTGTCTTACTGCGTTGCTGAGTTCAGGGATCCTGGAGTTTCCCTTCCAAAATATCGCCAGTACGCCAGTACGCCATTCCTTCGTGCTGCATTGTCCATTTTCAGTCCGCAGAGAGCTTCAGGAATAGAAGAACGATAGAGAAGGGGAGAAAAAAACAAAGACAAAACGAGGTCGGATAAACGGAGTGCAATAAAGCGGGAATAATTTTGACTTATTCAGGGCGATATCATTTACATTTCGGAGTGCCACGCCAATGGCGCTGCATTCATCCATCGCATAAAGATGGACTTGTTTATTAGTGTGCGATGGGAATTCGGGTCCGAGCAACGTATGGCATCCAGGCACCGTGTGGAGCGTTCCTGGCCAGGCGCCATTACTTGTCGATTCGCCGGACGCGCGGGTCTAGGGCATGTGCACTTCAACCCCAGATAGAGGACGGGTGCAAATGGAGAGAGAAAAAGTTTCCCCGATTAGACAGCATTTCGTATTCATTCGCATCCACTACGGCAACCGTTTAGCTGATGGTCGGTGCATTCAGTGCGCTGCGCTGGAGAAGTTGCGATAGTCAGTATTCGGTTTTTGGTCCGAGCAGAGAACGCAGATAAATAATCAACCCGGGGGCCATTGTGCTCCTTTGTGATGATTGATTTCTGCTGCTGTTTCTCATGTTTTCACTTGCCATCACTATTGTGTATTTGTATGTTTGTGCATCGTCGCGACTCACCATGAAGCAAAAACACAGATCCATTGTGCTGCTGCCTGATTCGCTCTTGGTACTTTGTTCGCACTCCTCCAAGAAACTGCTCGATGCCGCCCCTTCCGGTGTTGTCCTGCTGGGTTATTTGGTAAAATATCATGCTACGATGCTGTCGCCACTTCCTCCACCACCACTCTTTGTGCTTAAAGTATTGCCAGGCCTTTAAAGGAAGGCAGTTGTTTTTCTCTTTCTCGGAACTGTTGAAGTTCTTGCAGGATGAACCAATCTTTCGAGGACAGGAAGTACAAGCAAAATACAGGGGGAAAATGGGAATTCCCAGAAATCCCTACACTCCCTTCCTTACCCCCTTTTTTCCATTGTTCGGCGAAAACAATGGCAGCAAGATAGTTTCGCCAGGTTCCATGTGCCCGTGACTGTCTGGATTGGATGGCCCAGAATGCGCGAAGGAATCTCTGACCAAAATCAGTCAATAGCACTGTGTATGCATCTCCTATGCCACTGTTTTTTGCTCCTTTTCTCTCTCTCTCTCTCTCTCTCTCTCTCTCTCTCTCGCTCCATTTCTTATCATCCTCATGAAGGAATGTTCCGAGTCCGAGTACCGGTGCTAATGTGGTGCCGGTCGCTGTCGTTCGCCCGTTGAAAAAAGTTGGACAAACTTCCGGGGCGAGCACTATTCGAGCGTGAAGCGCTAAACTTTACCTCGCACGGACGGACGAACGAATGGTACGGACACGCGGGCACAGGATGGCATTGACTTCGTTGCCTTTTGTCAAAGAGTATCCGCCGTCCTGCCGGTCGGAGGAAGGATTTGCGAGAACAATTGTCATGGCGCTGCTGTGAGATCCGGGTGTTGAGTGCTTTCTGCGTCGGGAGGATTGTCCACTCTTTGTCGAGGGGAAAGTACAGCGACCCACTATCACATCCTCAATCACGCCGAGAGATGCCATTTGCTTGGTGTGCTCGTTGGATCTTCTGCTTTCTTTTACTTTTTACTTCGAACAGCTCTTGTCACAAGCAATGTGCTTAAGAGCCGGCTCCGGTAATGGTGTGCAGCACTGGTAATGTCACTAGCAATTGCTCGTCGCCTTGCAATGTTACCGAACGAAAATGGAGATGTTTAGTACAACGATTTACTAAAACCGGGACCCAGGATGGCTGTTACTATGTTGCAATTGCAGTGCCAGTTCCGATCAGTGTCTGCAGCTGCAGCGAGCAAACGAGATTCTCGATTTTAATTAAATCGTTTTCCTGGTACAATCGCGTACGTAATCGAGCATTATGACGCTTTTCAGAATGGAGTATTGTGTTCTTTCACGGTGGAGGTTTTTGGAAAAAAAATCAACACACTACATCCACGTAACCAGTAGTCAAGTTATCAAAAAGGTAGCGGGGTTTTCCACGCAAAATGATGCGCTGGACAGGACAGAAACGCATCAAATCAGGAGAATGTCCTGGTGGCATTGTGGTACCGGTAAACACCCGAGGTAACAATACCTCCGGGCGCTGGCTGGCGCTGACCGATACACTGC
>NC_064877.1:59613146-59625646 GCF_943734665.1 Anopheles aquasalis
ATGCGACCGAATGCCAAAGTTTTAACTCGATTATTCCATCGGCAAAAAACCACCGGTGGAAGGGGTGCGCCACTCGCCGGCTGGAGGCTGCTGGGCGTGCTAAACCATCAGCAATGACTGCTCTTGCTGCTGCTGCTGCTGCTGCTGCTGTTGCTACCCCGTCTAATCCGTCCCTCGCTACGGATCGCACGGACATACTCTGCTCTTTGGGGTGTTGGCATTGCGCCTTTAACGCGCACCAGTCCTTCAACTCCATCTTAAGGGCGTCTTAACTGTGCCGGGTTTTTTGGGCAACACGCGAGCGAGACCACCGGACCGCTGGCGCTGGCGTTCGGGGTTTATGAATTTCCGTCCGTCCCGTTATTGTTGCCCCTTTTATGGGGCGTAATTTTATTAATGTATATAAATCGCAAGAAACGACAATTTACGACAACACGTTTTCCCTTCCATTTTCTTCCGTGTTTTTGCTTCTTTCTTTTTTTTTTGTTTGCTTTATTTGAGGTTTGTGGTGAAGGGTTTTACCGGTAAAACCGGTCTCAAAGATGCTACCGAGGTAGCATCGGAACACGGTGCACCGTGTCAGCCAGGGCAAACAGTTGTTGGCACGTTGGTAGAGGTCCTGTAGAGTAGAAGAGTGAATGAAAGAGTGAGAGAAGATAGAGGAAGAGAAGGACGATTGTCCAGCAAAAGTTGGCCAAACATAAAAAAGCTGTACATCAAGCCCGTTGTCGGCGGTGGTCCGCCGGCACCGGATCGTCAAGATTGACGTCGATAAAAAGAGGGATCTCGAGGCGGTGCGGGGTGCGGTGCCCATTTGAGAGCCACTCGCCAATAAAACTCGCCCAGATTACATGTTAATAAATGTCCATTGTGCATTATAATAAAAGGAAAAGGCCGCGGAGCTCGCGCACCGCACACCACACCGAAAAACTCCGCCGGTCGCCTCTTCCCAAACCCCATTTGTGGATTGTTCCGTCCGAAACGATGGATTAAAGGGCATGTTTTTCATCTTAATTAATTTTTATCCTTCCTGCGTACCAGCCTGCACCGCCGTCGCATTCATCGGACATTTCGTTGTAACCCAGCCTGTTGTTTGCTATAATAATTGCTATAAAAAGTTTTTTCGCCCATTGAATCACATTTTCGGCATTTCTTCTTTTCCGGTTCTTCTCTGAGTCAGCTGGATCGTTTCGTCTTTTGGAAACGTCGTATTTGATTTGGATTACACTTTCGAGTCAGCCTCCGTCGTGTTTCCATAAACGCTTACCAGGCCAGATCCTTGGCCGTAGTTGAAGTTCCGCCCTTCGCAGGCACACTGAACAAACGGAACATTACATTCCATCGGTCTTATCGGTCAATGCTAATCTCAAATGACACTCATGTTTATTCTAGAAGCGATAACACAGCATACGCCCAATGGTGAAGAAGGACGGTTCGGGAGGAAAGTTCCCCCAAAGCTTGTGGCTCAGTTTTCAGTCTTCAGGCGTCTGTCTGGCCGCCGGGCTTCACTTCGGCCGAAAGGGAGGGCTCTTGTGAGGCGACTGTTTGATGTTTCTGTGCGTACGTTCACTTCGCTGGAGCAACATTTCATCCGCGGTGGAGTGGAGTACACTTCAACTTTTTGGGAAGCTCCACGGAGTAGCGTCGCAGTGAAAGTGGGCCGCCCATTCGTGCGAGTGAATAATTGGAAAATTTCACTTTTTTCAATTACCGAAAAGTTTTGTACGCGCCGTCCGTCCCTTGGGGCGCGTTGGGCCTTGATTTCGATGAAGCAGGCTTGTTGTAGGCCACCATCACACGCCATCGTAGCGCCATGTTGCGGCGAAGAATTCGGCCAAGTTGTTGGTTACAGTTCGGAGCTTTGATTGAGGGCCTTCGCCTCAGTTATGCGGATGGAATTTTTTTCATCAATTCATCAAGGACGTGCGCCATCTGAATCAAATCTTGGTCTTGTAGTTCTTGGAGCTAGTCATCCTTCAATTCTGCTCCTCCTTACGCTACGAATGGAAGGCGTATTGTAAGTGCAAGAACCATTCTGCATTCCAAAGGATCTGATCGACAGCTTTTTATGGAGCCTAGCATCTTTATTAGTACTGGTTGCTGGACCGATATCGTGGAATTTGACAGCTCCACTAGAACAGAACCATCAATCTGGCCCAGTCGAACTGACGGATTGCCAACGGGGCGCTCGTAGTAGACGGCTGGCGAGAGTGGTCAAAGCGATGCGTGATTAGCAGAGATAAACGATATCCTTTGAATGATGTCCAACCAAGCACCAAACGCTGATGTTTCGCTCATTCAGCCGTTCACTTTGATGGCCCTGGAAATCCGAGTGGTGGTGTCCGGTCCTCTTGAGTTCCGACGACGACGACGAAGGTCCTTTCTCTCGTTCTGCTTCTAGGTGATGCTCATCTTACACTCCTCAGCACTATCTAGCTAGCGCCATCTGAGAGAGAGAGCCTCTTTGCAATGACTGATGGTGTCTCTTGGTCCGTCGGCTTTTGGTCCTTTTTCCATCTTCTCCTTTTCTTCTTTTACTTGTGTTACGCCTCATGTCCTCTTTTACTGAGAGAGGGAGAGAAGACCGAAAATACAAAAGAAATGGCCTTCCAACGGTCCATAAAATTGCCATCCATATGCTACTGATGAATGTGATGTGGCTGAAGTAGGACTGTAAGGGGCGGCCGAAGTGATGATCGTCACCGCATTAATAATGAATACCATCATCATCTTCATCGATGTTACCGATGGCCGCTGGAATGCAAAAACTAGCCCCAGACACCGCAGATACTGGTCTTCAATCACCGACGGTAATCTGGGAGCTTTTTGCTCCCTAATTCGTGTGTCTAGTGAAAGGTCCTTGGCCAACCCAACAACAAGACAACCTCGCCTATGTTTGTGTTGCGATGACGAAGGTTACCTTGGCGCAAAGGATTATGGTAATAGAAAAACCCTTCACAAAATATCCTTTGTTGCTGCACAACTTTTTCTATAAAACTGGAAAACATTTCAATTTCCCATCATCAGTACCGCGATCCGTGTGCAAATTCTAAAATTCCCTTCAATCGAGGCGAATCTGTTTTCGAACTAGCGAGATGAAACCAGCTGGTTAGCTAACCTGCCAAAATTATATTCAAACCATAAGCTAACTTGCTGGTTGCTGCTGGTGTTGGTGTGGGGCCGTTTTGCTAATTAGTCCCGCTAATACCCGAAACCCGAAAAAGGGGATTAGAAGCGCCAATACTTTCGCCAATCCTTTCCTTAAGCTCACCTTCCACGGTAGCCTCCGTCTGCTGCCAAACTACCCTCAGCGCGAATTTGCATCGGTTTACCATATTTAACTTTTCCAAATTCCCCGCTCCGTTGAGCGACGTCGACGAGGAGGCGCGAGGTAACTCAACCTGTTCCGAGGGGGGAGGGGGAACATCCGGAGCTCATTGTACTTAGGAGCGCGCATGGGTTCGCTGTCAGGGACACCATCGTTCCCCACCCCGCCAAGATGGTGTAGTTGATGGTGACAAAAAGCGGCGAATGAAAGTCATTTGACGCGTAGCTATCCGGATACGGAATAGGAACACTAAATCAGGACACCGCACCTCACGGATGGTGCGCGTAAACAATGCGACAGCCCCCCTCGTCGGAACGTCGACCTGGTCGGTGGTGAGGGACATCTTCGCATTTTAATCACATAAATACCACCGGCTGTAAACTTTCGGGCGCAATGGCTTATCACAGCATCGACGGGGAGGGGGCGCTCGGAAATGCCACCTGGAGGGAGAGAGAAAGAAAACCTGGCCAAGAATGGGTGGCGAGGGGTGAAGCCCGGTTCCCAGGAAATGGTTCGAAAGCGGATCGTTGCGTTCGAGGGGAGTAAATGTTCTTGGGTAGTAAATTGAAGCACCTTCATGAAATTTCATCGCGAAAGATAATGCCGTACACACGCTGCTGGTATCCGGACCACCAGGTAAGGGAATATCTCAGTGGGAGTGTTGTAGATGCGCCAGGCCAAATGGTTTCCCGTACAAATGGCAGGAATTCTTTGGAAGTTCTTACTTTCGAGTGAAATAGAAAACGAGCGCTAGTACATAACCTTTCGCCATTATCGGATATTGTGGCCGGTGCTTTGTCTGGTAAAGACTTAATCAAAACGGATTACAAACGCTTTGAAGTTGTCGAAAGAACACATAGCATGGTAAATTTTCAATAAAACAATGCGACGAGTTTATATAAAACTGATTACCACCAAATACAGGTTATTGTTTGCTCATTCATTGCGCTTGCTTTTGCTCATTGCACTCATTGGAATAGAACTTTAACCGCGTTTAAGAACTTTGTAGGTAATTATAAAACAAGCTATCATATCTGCGACAGAATATCGTCATCAAAGCGAATTATTCAAACGAATCCTTCGGATCCAAA
Source organism: Anopheles aquasalis (assembly GCF_943734665.1). NCBI lineage: Eukaryota > Metazoa > Arthropoda > Insecta > Diptera > Culicidae > Anopheles > Anopheles aquasalis. The sequence continues at coordinate 59,617,566 of NC_064877.1, forward strand.
CTATTCGGGACACAACGAATCAAGTTAATGAATTTTATTTTGCAGGAATTGGATTTTAAAAAGACATCAGTTCACTAATGTATGCCACACAAATACTTCGGAAATAGTTCCAACAAACTGAAAAAACAAAGAATCGAATTATCAAATAATCAGCATTATGTTCAAGTTGAATCATTTAAATACTATCGAAATTTGTATGATGGAATCATCTAGCAACCACCACGCTATTGTTAAAATTTAATGTAACATCCTCGTGAGCCTTATTTATGCAGTAAGATCTAATCTGAGTTATTCGACTATCGTCACACTTCACGAATTCTTCAATGTCGGCAAATGACAAAGCACTGCTCCTACAGGTGCTACTGCAACCCTGAAAATTCCCCCGATGATTGACATCTTTGCTCAAGCAATCGGAAAGCAAAAAAAACGGCTTCCGTTAATTTCCGAAAGACGAAATTACCATCATCCCAATGATGGATTGTTGACCTCACGACCACGAGGGTTAAAATGATGAACTTTCCGCTCGAAAATTAAATCCAAATTGTACATTGCTAGTGACAGGCTCGAGACCGGCTCGTAGATTGATTAGATTTAGCGGTTGCAGGTGTGGTTTGGCCAAAAGCCCACGAAAAAGATCACGAAAAGATATGCTAGAGAGAGAAAGAAAGAAAGAGAGAGAGAGAGAGAGAGAGAGAGAGAGAAGGCAAACATCAGAAGAAGAAGGGCTGGCCAGTGCACGAACTGCCACCCACCGACGAACTGGATGAACAGCTTGAACCGGATAAGATTAATCTTGCACTCCAGAAGCCATTTTACGGTCTCCAGCACCGTGCCTCGACCTCGAGCTTACCATTTTTGACACAGCGCACCTTATCATGCCGACCGGCTGCATTAGTCAAAAGCCTGTAACAAAGTTTTCCTTCCCTCTTCTACTCTTGTTCCACGAGGCTGTTAATCCTCAGTGGCACACTCACAGAGACACAGGCACAGGCACAAGGTGGGAGGTGGGCACAAGACTGACGCGAACAATTAGTCTCAAAGCGGCAAAGTTGGAAAATGAAAATCGCACTCATAGCGGTAGCTAGACCGAAAATGAAGAGGAAGAAAGGAATTTCCAAGTAAGTGACTGACCTTTTTGAAATGTGCAGTCAGTGTGAGCTATGACCTGGAGGCAGCACCACGAGATGACGTCGGAAGCATACCACAAGTGGCGTTAGCATCAAAGGGAAAAGCGCAGCATCTTATTACACACTGAGAGCACTGCACATCAAACGATCCTCTTGTGAACTGTACGATTCCGTTTCGTCGTCGTTTTCCTTCTTTCAGCAAACCAAAAAAAACAGCGCACAACACATCCAGGAGACGATCCTTGGATGGTCTCACCTCCCGAGAAATAACTTCAAGAAAGTGCTTCCAGCGAAGGAAAACACGAAATTGTGCGCACCGGCGGGCACCAGCGACCTTCTGCCAGCGTAGGAAAATGTGTTTAATCGTTCTCCGTTTGCATAATTTCCACATCTTGCCACTCGGTAAACACTCGCACCGGAGCAAGTAGAGACAACGCCAGACACCGTTTACTGTTTCAATTAACTTTCGACAATGAGCACCATTTGCATGTATGACGGCAGTCGGTTTGTGTAAGCAGTGGCAGCCGCGACGAGCAGAAGGTTAACGATTAAGCCTTCCGACAAGTGAGCAATTAGCGGTTGGATGCAGCTGGATGAAATGTCGGTTCATGCCAGTCACTCGTCGAACTCGCCTGCAATCTGGATCGATTATATTTTAATCATTTGCATGACATATTCATTTATCGGCAATCAATCAACCGAGTACCCATGCCACCGACCGGTGCCAGTGACAACGACTGAAAGGGAAGATCCCCATAAAAGTTCCGGATTCACATATTTCCGGCCCTACCTCCGGGAACCGACGAAAAATGACGAGTTATATTGAGCTCATTTTTGATTTTTCTTCAAGTCAAGTTGGATTGGCTACCCACCAGACGTCGGTGCTGCCATTGATGGATCGCATTTGGCAGATAGCGATCATATTCCACGTACCGGAACGCGTTCGTGATCGTGCGCTCGCGCTGGTTCCTTATTAAAATTGTCTATCAAGCACGGAAAGAGAAAGGAGCACGAGCAACATATCAAACGACGACGTCACAGACCGGCGGTATGGTACCGGATGTGTGAGCCATTTTACAGGCTGATGCACGTCGCTTCTTGGCTGTCATCGATGTTTCGACATCGGAACCTGTCGAACTCGTCGTCGTCAGGACAGTGCAGAGGTTTGGTGGATTGGTGTTCCAAAGGAAAATGTTCTTAATCAGGTGTGAAGTGACGTAAGAAGAAGGGAATGGGGGGGGGGGGGGGGGGGGGTAGTATTGCTTCGGAAAAGCGGATTGATCACGTACCGAATTTGAAATACGCTCTGCACCTTCAGACATCGGAGTTCGGGCACATGGGACTCGCTTACTCGGTTTTATGACATCGATTCCATCCGGTGCGGCACACCGACTGGCATCGATTCCACAAGAACGAGATGCATCTCTGGGTGGGGTGAGACGTGGAAAAGCAAATTTTCTCACGATCCACACGACCGGAGCCACAAGATCCACCGGGAAAGTTGCCAAACGAAACACTAGCCTAGGTAGAGAGAGACCGATGAGATGAGTCGCTGCGCGCCGGTGCGAGTGTCAATTCAAGAAGTCAATTTATTCAACGAATTTGCTACCAGTGGAGAATGGTACGGCCATGGTGATACGGTACGGCACGCCCTGCATTGCCAAACAGGACACAACAGCAGCAGCAGCAGAGAGTGGTCCTGTGAGCCGCAGGTTACGCTTGTTTTGCCGGAATTGATTGACTTCAAAACAAACCGAGGTAAAGCCCCTTGGTTCGGTCGATGGTTGAAGCGACCGTCGAAGGATTTCGGATTTTGCAAGTGTGTGTGAGGTGATGAAGTTAAACTCAATCATAATTCTATGTCAAGCTGACTCCGGTTGGTTTGGTTGTTTCATTTTGTCTGTTTAATAAAGCAATGATCGCTCTCATCGCTTCTCTTTGCCTGGGTGATGAAGGATCATACGCACCACGAGCCGCCATGATTGATTCTCAATTCAATTATTCAAATAGCAACGGTTAAACTCAAGGAAATGTTATGTGGACATGTTTTTATACTCAAAGATAAACAGCGATTAATTATCGAGGAATGATGCTGCTTATGCTTTTGACGCGTTTTGCCTGCGGTAGCGTTCAAATGGCCCCCAAATCGATGATCTCCTCGAAATAAAATGCACACCACAAATAAATAAACATTACACACCACAAAAAGAACAAATCACACAGCCACACATTATTCTCCTTTACTTTCTCTCTCCCTCTCTCTCTGTTCCCTTCTTCAAGTGCACGAATGTTGAAGTGAAGTAAAGCGATGCTAAATGACGGCCGCATATTTCGCATATTTTTTCTCTCACCAGAAGGAGAGCTCCTCCGAAGAGGGGTTGTACCATTAACACTGAGCACCAGGTGAAAGCAGGGGAAAAAGGGAGAATAAAAAAGCTTAAAACCACCAACCAGAATGTCGGAGGAGGGGAATGAAAATCATCCAAGCTGCTTCATTCATTTAGCGCACGTCAGGTTTGCAAAGCGATCGGCCACCAGATGGTGAACGTACAGTGGTAGAAGCCTGGTGGGGGTGGAATTTAATTAAGCTTAAGATGCTCGATTAATGAGAAATTCTAGCGACGGCACCGATGGCGACGCGTAACATTTGGACTTGCCACCGTTGGCCACCGTTTGGAGCTGTCCTTCAACTCGATCGCTATTCGGGCGTCGTGTGGTCATGTTGTGGTTAGCCAGCGCTAGAAAATGAAAAACCGTCCCACCCACGGCCACATGCACCGAGTGTCAGTGAAATCCTTTAGGAGCGATTATAATTGAAGAGCTTTTTACATGAAGTCACTGGAATTTCCTCTAACCAGCACCATCGCGGCAAGCACGAAACCGTGAACAATGGATGCACCAGCTGACGAATGTCCACCTTCCAGAAAGAGTTTCGATGATTAATTCATTGGATTTGTGCCATTCCAAAGCCCTTTCGGTTCTGGTGGCTCCCTTCGAGTTGTGTCCTTCGTAAGCTTATTCCAAGTATTTTAAGACTCTCGCCCCGTCCGCCAGTTCCTCGGAACCTCTAATGAATCCTCTGGCCGGTCGTCCATTCGAATGAGAGCAGATCCATCGTTCGCCAAAGCGGATTAGCGGAGTTGGTTATTTGCGAAACGGTGCCGCAGCGATCCACCGGTCCACCGGTCCCGTAGCTCATTTGAAAACTGGATTCTTGATGAAGAGCCATCGGACGCGTCTTATCAGGCGCTTCTCTCTTTACCCAGCTTTAACAGCCGGTTCCGAACCGATTCCGGCTGATCCGCTTCGTAGATGAAGTTCTCGGTTGAGGTCGGTTCAGGGGTTGGTCCGCTCGGTCCGTCTGTCCTGTCATAACCATCTCAATCATCTCGAACCAGAGCAGACCAAGCGCCGCCGCTGATTTATTGCCGAGTTGAACTTGATAAGAAGATTAGGAGATGTTTCGGGTGGATGCAATCAATCCCTCGCCTCCACGTAGAGGTAAAGCCAAGCGCTGATACAGATTGACATTTATATGGGTTTCGGCATCATCATCATCATCATCATCATCCTCATTCTCGGTAGAACAAGATGAACGTTTGTTGGGAGGGGAACCTTTTGATGATAAGCAAACTTTCACCTCTGTTCAGTGGTTGCATAAAACCGATCCTCAACAGGCTAGCAAACAAGGAATAGAGGGAAAAGGTGCAACGGCACTGTTTTACACCTGTAGTGGCATCCCATACAACATCTCGAAGTGCAACGCCGGAAATGGATCCAATTAATGATGTCTTTATTTGCTACACAACGGTTCATCCACTAGTACCGTGGGCCACCCTCGGCGTAATCGTACATTTAAACGACCTTCCGCCACTTACAAACTGTGGCCACGGATTTCCATTAATTAATTCCAGCGTTCGCAGCGCCACTTACCAGCAGCTGGGAAAACATCGCCACCGCAGTTTATTTCACTCCCCCCAAGGATGCCAATAGCTCTTCTCCTTTCCTTCGTCGGATGATCAGGGGATGATTATCGTCGCACCAGTGCCACGACACACCCAGAAACACACGCGACCACTTGGTACCGGGTTGTGGTTTTGCTGCAACTGACAAACTGAATTCAATTACCGCGCTACGGTCGCTAGGTGAGCGCCGAGTGTTGAAAACTCGATGGATTGTTGTGGCTTTCCCAGCATCCCCCGGTCGCTGAAGGTGAATTAACAGCACGGAGTGCAGCACAGTTCAACGCTCGCGAAGGCAAAAGGAAAACCAAAGGAAACAAAGAAAGGAACGAAATAATGAGGCAGCGTTGGAGTCCCCCTGAAAAAATAAACCAAAAAACCGCAGAACCGAGGGTCCGAGCCAGTTTGCGAGGGAACCGGAGGGAGAGGAGACTCCATCGACTGACTTTAATTATGCATTCAACAAGACAACTTGCCAACATACACTCCCCGGTGCTACCCGCCCGTATTTTTTTTTTCGTCTTGCAATTTCCACATCCCCTGACGTAGTGGCAGGGTAGGGCTGGTACTTGGGTTGGCGAGGGTGCGCAGAAACAATGGCGAAAACACAAAAAACCTCCGAGAAATACGAATAAAACTTTTGCCCGCAACCGAAGAGCATCAGCGCGCGCCCTCGGTGTCGGTGAAGTTGGGTATCGCTGGTCCGCTGGTTCTACTCTTTGTCGGTCGGTGCGGCACTGTACTCAACCTCCCCCCACTGGGGGATACTTTTTATGCTCCAGCAACTCTCCTTCTCTCTCTCGGTTTGTGCGGTGCCGCTGGAGAATCTGGTGGACAACTCGGAGACAGTCTGGTGTCATAAATGCATGCGCGCGAAAGAATGGCGGATGATTTATGACACCAATGACACTGGCGACAGCGACGACGAAGATGCTGACGATGGACGTAAGCTAGGGTGTCTCGTTGGACCAGTCCGGGACCGGCCACGTTGCCTCCCTTCCGTCCGCGGTCTGGTTGACATGCAATCCGATGGAAGAAGAATTGCTTCTGATATGATATGTCGCTACTGACACGTTATGAGCTAGTTACTGGTGGAGCTGGTACGTCAGTACATCAAAGTGACAGCTGCAGGACAACTCCACCAGACCGAACTACTTACCGCGATAGCACAAAACACCGAAGGACGTGGACTTTTCGGAGCATTCGGAGAAAACTGTCGGGCTGCAAGAACACGATCGACGCACACACGGGCTACAGTGATTTTGGTTTGTATTTTGGAAAAAAGATTTGTTTCGGTTTTTCTTTGACGAAAACAAACTAATTGTACGGTTGCCTTCTCGATTCATGTCTCTGTGATTCCCTGCCATCCGACGTTCCCGTTTTCGTTTGTTCTTGATTTCGAGTTCGCTTCGTTGGGTTTTGTGTTGTTCTTGCGCTCTGGCTCTCTCTCTCTCTATTGTATAGCGTGGGTTTGCGTTAGGAAAAGTATAGTCCATAGAAAATATTGTTTCTTTTTTTGCCTTCTCCTGCTCTAAAGTGCAACATGCGCTGCGGTGTTGATGTTTCTGAGTGAATACGGTGCCAAGCTGCCTTTATCAATCCAGCTGAATGTTGAGCTTCCGCTGTACTCACGAATGGATGTGGTGGAGGAGAATGTGGTTTGTATTTGGAGTACTTCCAGATTGATTTTTTGAACTTTAGTTAACTTATGATGCTTTCTGCGAATCCACGAAACATTTGTAAATCAATCAAAATGGGTCTTGTAGTGATTTCCAAGAAATTAAATCTCGATGCTTTCGATACTGCATCATCGATGCATTTCTGTATGATCCCGTGTGTTTCCTTACAGTCAAATCCCTCACTTGCTAGCTCTCAAATGGTCTAGGCTAAAGAACACTCTGTTTCCGCGACTAGTGCTGATGTCCTGGTTTTATTTCTGTTCCTCTTTCTACCCAAGTTTTACTCAAGCACCTGACCAGACTTCCAGTCTGCCGGTCTGCCGGTCTGCTGATTTTCGGTTTTTCCGCATGATAAACTTTTTTTTCCTTTTATTCTAATTTCTTCCTCTCACAACGTAAACTTTATACTTCTCTCGGCTCCTCTGAGAAGTGCTAGCCTCTCTTCACTGGCTCTATCCGGGATTGGCCACGTTCACACGCTAATCAATAATAGATTCCGATCAAACAAGAGGCAACAGGAGAACTGAGAGAAGGAGAGCAGGAACTAGTTTTCCGAGTACAAATAGAGGAACAAAGTTGACTGCAATCGATTGAATTCACCAAGCGCGCTCTCGCACAGCTTCCAAACCTTCACCGTGCTCTGTGGTGCTTCCGGTTTCCGGGCTGGCTGCGATCCACTACCGTCTCTATGTACAGTGCAGCATCGTTTCTACCCCCCCCGGGGATGCTTCGACGAACTGATTGCAATTTCCACTGATCGCGGAACGCAACCCGTTGGCAGCGACTCCACTGCTGTTTGGACTCCGACTCGCTCTGCCTCTGGCATTGTTGTTTTTATTATTATTATTATTATTAGTATTATTTTGTAGTTGCGGCAGCGGAAATACGGATGATTTTATCGCACACCAGGCCGCGGTCCGCCGGATATCGCCATCAGCAGCAGGAACAGCATCGTCAGCAGGGCACAGTTGCTGCGCGTCTGTCGCCCCCGCTGGATGGCGGCCGGATGTTCACCTGCAGCGGATGAGGAGGAGGAGGAGGACGACGACGACGACAGGGAGGACGACAGAGACGAGTGTAATGTGATGCAGGATGGGCAGGGTGAACCGGCGCCAGCAGTGGAGCAAAGAGTAGAAAAGAGCAGAGCGGAGAGGATTGAAATTAATTTCACAGATTTTCGAAACTGCCTCTCAGCTGTGCTGTTCGGTGGTTAAGGAAATGGATGTCAATGTGGTTTTTGATTAAAATAGAAAATGGAAGGAAACGTTCTGCTAAACATACCCATCCACAGGAACAGAAAAAAAAGCAAGAAG
>NC_064877.1:59630646-59640646 GCF_943734665.1 Anopheles aquasalis
TCGCTCCCTACACGGGCATCCATGCTATCGCGATCAAACTTTCGCGCACTTGTATGGGGATGACGTTTATTCGTTTCGTCGTCGCGATACTTTCGCGATACTTTCGTGGTCGTTTAGACGCAATCTAATAGTGATTTGTTTTAATGCTTCCATGATGGACACAGGAAAGTCTAGTTTCAATGGTTTGAAATTATTTGTTTTAATAATTTATGTCGAAATATTGGGTAGACTTAGCATTTATAAATGAAATGCTTGTTAGTTAGTGTTAAACAGAATGCATAATATGAAGCATAGCAATAAAAATATTTTCCTTTTAGAGCTTAACCTTTATTTAAATTCATGCTCCGAATTAGCACATTTTAAAACTTTAACAGGTTTTATAAAACCAGTTATTTAATTTCACAAAATAGATGATAAGGTTAATTGGACAACTTAATGAATTTGTTGCTTTAAACCAGTCACTTTAAAAGGTCTGTTACAGATATTTGCATGTGGGCCAGTCCCCCGGCCATTTCTCCACATAATTTGGAGGTGTATCGCTTTGTAAAATTTGCTTTTTGCCACCAATGATAAAAGCTGTTCCAAAACTGGTCGCCGCACCGCCGCGGGTATACGAAATAATGTAGCTCCGATGCCCAAAAGCCGATGATGGAGGCGCCAGGTAGTCGGTAAAATTGCAAACTGACTGTAAGTGAAATGGAAATAGCAAAATAACTCTGGGATCTCTAACTCCATGATGTGGCGAATGTTGAATTGTTGAAAAATATGTTTCTTCATTCAATTTTTCGAACACTACTGTAATTTGGTCGGCCACATGCGCAGGTGGCGAGTGTGGTACCCCTGCTTAAACTAATAAATAGTCTAAAGATTCCCCCAAACTAACAATGAATGCTCCATAAATCATTTCCGAGCAAAACTTGCTTCCCAGGGACTGCCGCTTCTGCACATCATTCCTCAAAACAAACTAACAAACTACTTGACCTCATTGGTGGTCAACAAACTGCTTGACTGCACGGTCATGTGGCCACTTCTTCATTCATAACCTATTAAGCCCTTGTCATTAGTTTAAGCACTTAGATTGATGACCCAACAATCCTCAACACCGGTCATGGCATGTCATCCAATTTACCTGTCCTTGTCGGCGTCATCCAGCATTATTGAATACTTTTCGCACTTCAAGTCAACCCAAGCGCACCAGGTACACTACCTTCGTTGCTCTCGGTCGAGACTAAAGCAGAAGTGACAGAAGAAAGCGCTTAATCCCGATCCCTACTCACCTAATCCATTACTTAATGACCAGCGCACCCCAACTGTCCCTCCTCCCTGGAAGCAACAGCCGCTTCCGAACGGTAGTCGCTATCGATGCCCCCTTCGAGCTACACTTCATCACCGGAATGGTCTCTAATTAATCGCCCTTTGCCTAGTCATTTCCCCATCACCATCATCCGCTTCCGTATCCGCATTCTCATTCGCGGCACACCGGAACCACCGGAATGTCAGCGGGCCCCGGTTCGGTTTAATAATTTTCCAGAAAACGCTCAACATGCGCTACCATGTCATAATCGACTTAGGGCAACCGTTTACATTAACCTTCGCTTCGCTCCGTTGTTCCACCCCGATGGAAAGGGTTTGGTACATCGGACCACGGATTTCACTAACCAGAACGGACCAGAGTGTCCCCCCCCGGGGGGCCATCGTCGTTTGAAATTAACATCTCGCCTTTTTCGCCTTCCTCGCCTTTTATTCGAGGGTTCCGCGAGTCTCGGGAAGAATGGAGGACAGTTGCGAGGGGGAAGGAGGGCAATGTTATGACCTACTTCTTGAACAGGGCCATCGGGTCGCGGGTTTAATTAAAAGCGAAACGGAATATTTATCGCCCGGGGCCAGGGAGTGTTCCTAACCGAAGGTCAGCAAAACTGTCATCTGATAACGACGAGGATACATGCCCCTTGTCCGGTGTTCTGTCTTCCTTTCTTCCGCACAGCCACAACCTCTTCTCGATCGTCGAAGTTGTATCGAGCCGACGGACCGTATGGATGGTGAACGGCGTGATTGCGTCCTTGTTCCTTGGGCATCAAGATTTATTACGGTAAGGCGGCCAATCATGCGGCAGCTGGTAGATGGAACATTATTTATTCAGCATCTTCGCGTTGGACGACGCGTCGATACGACGCGGCCACTGTGGCCACGGTCCAGCACGAACACCGCCGGCCTATCAGCCGGGTAGATGGATGCCCGAAAAATGTAAAATGAACTGCTTCAATGGCCACGGGCATCCGGCAGTAACCGTTTCGAACCGTTCTTCACGGAAGGGCCCACGGGCACCTTGGTGGAGGCGCGTAGCGGCGATTAGCTCGGGGGATGTTTCGAAGGGATGTGGCCCACGCCGAGCTCCATGCCATGGGCACTCAATGGTTTATGTAAACATCGTGCTGATGAGCGCGAAATCATTACGCAACCTGGCCGATGATGATGATGATGATGATGAGGCGCAAAGTGCGCCATCATCGGTGATTTCAGTTCGCGATTGTGTTTTGATTACGATCGTTGGGGCCCCTTTTTTCGTTGGGATGACTCGAGAGCACGGAGGATGGCCACAAAGTCAAGTCGATTTCTAAGCCGACCATTCCAGGGCGGGCAGGTGTTACGTGAGCTTCTTCTTGACTGTTCGTTTGCAGTGAATAAGAGAGAGAGAAAAGAAGGGTTCATCTTCCTTTTTCAATCATGTGGTTATCGGCCATTACTACCCCCCCGGGGGGACTCCAAGATTGATCGACACTCCCTGAATGCCCTAGACGATCTTTTCCTCTACCGAGCTTGACTTGCATGTCAATCATTCATATAGAACGATAGAACACCGATAGGAGCGCCCAAGAAGCCAATAATCGAATAAGTTACTCCGATAAATGGAGCCGACCGAGTCCCCCCCCCCCCCCCCCCCCCGTTAAGGATTCACTCCTGGTAAAGTGTGATGTGTGCAGTGGCCATGTAGTGGCAGGCGCCATACTTACCGACGACAGACAGTGTCATCGAGTAGCCGACCGGAGGCGTCGTCGAGATTTGACACTCGTACACCCCGGAGTCACGCTGCTGAGGGTAGAGCACCTGCAAACAAAGAAGCATAAGAGAACGAGAGTGTATCAGTGTGTGTTTTTTTTTCTGTGTAAGTAGATTGGTTCGAAGAATCATAAACTCCCGGCACTGGTGGTGCCCGTAACCTTCCGTAAACCACCGTCGAGGGGACGATAGCTGCACCTGACCTGACGATAACCGGCAACCTATCAACCCGAGCCCGAAAGATAATAGAGTTGTAGCTCTATACATTCCGGTTTTATGTCGCATCGCACGCCCCCTTGGCTTCCGCTTCCTGGCCTGACAATCTTGGCGAAGATGTTTCGCCAAAAAAAAAAAAGAAAAGTAGGGCGAAGAATGTCACTCCCGTTACAACGTCGTTCCCTGGCACTAGGTTCAATGTGGCGTCATCGTCGTCGTCGTCCTTCTTGTCGTCGACTGTCGAAACTATCGGCCGTTCGACGACGATGCCGTAGACTATCAACCAGCAGCAGCAGCAGCAGCAATCCTCGCCGACCCGATCGACCCGAGGGACCGATTTGGGGCAAATGGTTCGATGGTCTCAGTGACGACCCTGTGGCCTACTGCACTCGATGGCTCTTTCGACCTCTACACGACCTATCGGATCGATTTGTGGCTTCACTGACGGACTTCCACGCACCGCACCCGGGCACAAGGGAGAAATAAGGGAGGGAGCGAAGGAGGGATGGATGAAAGGTTCAGCAACTGTATCTTCACACCCAACTGATTCCGGATAACACAATAACTGCAAACTGCCCTCCGTAGGATCCGATGGACTGGGACGGTTAACTCCGAGGTGACCGCCGGTCGGTCAACTGGTTTCGATAGCAAACCTGGCCATCCCCAGAAGCGGCGTGATAGCATCCTGTGTAGCAGCTGAAAATACTGTCCGCTGGCTCACCATCTTCACCAGCTGTCCAACTGTTTGTTTCCATCTCTCATCTCTCACAACAGACGCAGCGCAGCGTATCACAACCAACCCGCAGTTCCGGTGGCGGTTGGCCAGCCGAGCAAAGACGCTGGACGCTACCGGGTAAACGTCAACTTTGCACTAATTACTGACCTCCGGCCTTTGACCATGGGGCTCTCCGCCGGGGCGAGGGCAGAAGGACGCAATTAGCTAGATCGTTCCATCGATAAGGGACGATCATTTTTGCCAGCCACAAAACACCCCCTGGGCCAACTTATCGTCTTCCGGTGGGGTGTCGAGGTCATCGCAGGGGATGGGGGGGGGGGGGGGAGTGGCATCCCTATCTCGTTTACGCCAGCTTCGGTGAAACGGACGGTGATGGTGGTGTGACGATTCTCGTTTGCCATTAAAGAAGCGGCCAATTGCGACGATGACCGGTAATTTATCCGGACATCATTCACCAACGGGCCAAAGACAAGGGTCTCTACTGGGCGTTTCATATTTTTCCTTTCTGTTTTGCTCTTTTCACGGTGGCACGTGGCGTAAATGGTGTAACAACTGCAGCCAATCAGTGAGCTCTGGTTTCAATCAAAGGTCAAACCATCAGTATCATCAGTAGCCACTGTCCAGAAGCTACGAGGTGAACAGCGTGAACTCTGATCCCTATTGCCCTTCTTAAAGAGAGGGAGAGAGAGAGAGTTATCTTGCCCAGTTGCCCAGTGATAGTTCCTCACAAACACTAGAATCCTGTATGACACTCCACTTGAACATCTTGACAAAAGGAGACCCCCTTCCAAGGGAACAAGGATGGGTCACGCACGCATTCGCGGAACAACAGCTCAGCTCAATGGTGATCCAAATTAGAAGATCCGGTCCCGCTGGGCATTTATGTCTCATCACTCTTTGCTTCAAACCATTGCATCAGCACTCCAGCACAGGGCTCAACGGACTGTTTTATTAATCCGGAGAGCACTATCCAGCTCCAACCCCCATCCGTTATCCGGCTAGACCGATCAACACGGTGCGACAGTTGATTGGATTAAGGCGCAAGCAGCAGGAGGAGCCCGGGTAGGATAAAAACATAATTTCATAATTCCAGCAACACGAACACCATCTCATCTCACGAAGCTCATCGCTGATTAAGGACGAGCCCGGTGGACGTGCCAGCTACTGGGAAAGGGGTCAACTGGGATCATTTATCATCGACCAGAAGACGGCAGGAGGGCGACCAGGATCACCCGACGATTCGTGCCTGATGAAGAAGAGTGGATCTGTAATGTCGTCCGGTTTATAATAGTTTTATTGCTGTGAAGAGTGGAGTTCCCAGCCCTCCAGGAGGCCACCGTGGGAGTTATCCTCACACACAAGATGCCAATGGACGACACCAGGAGCAGCCAGGAATGGTTTGGAACGCAATTAAAACTGTGGCATAAACGCCACCCATTAGTCACACCGGGAGGGCGCTCCGGTGATTAATACCCCGGACAGTATTCCGGAGCTGAGGCTCCTGGTAGCTCAGGCCTACCCCTAAGGCGGTGGCAAGAAAAGCCCTCGATTTATCTCATCCTTTACTAGTGCTGCAGCGGTTCCTCTCCCATTTAGCAGTCAGCAGGAGGCAATACGTTTTCTTAGCTTCGGAACGCACAGAATGAATTCCAAAATTGGCCTGTGGCCGGAGCTCCGTTCCGGGGTAATGGCCGTTAACCAATTCGTTATACGAAGGAGCACGTTTTGGAGGCGTCCTCGAGTTTTCGTCCGGTTTCCTGGCTAACCACACTGCGGGGACCACCACAAGCGCGTTCCATCATTTCCACTCCATTTCCGATCATACGCAACGACCACTACCACCAGCAGCACCACAGCAGCATCTCGGACCTCTCGGTGGTCGACACTGCATAACCAACCAAACCGCTTGGTGAGCTGTCTTAATATTTACCACTTCTTGGGGGCACACACTCTGTCAGTCGATTTGTGAAGGTTCCCAGAGAGAGAGAGAGAGGACGAGAGGGAGGAGCACGCGGCAAGTCAGCTAATAAATTAATGGATAAGCATCTTAAACGGCCAGGCATGCAGAGCCGGGTAACGGATGGTGTGATGGCGGATACTACAGGAAAAGTGGATTAGATCGTTTAGACGAGAATGACAAGGAAATCACGTTCCTTCGTCCGTATTCTGCCGAGCCTTTGCTTGGAATATTTATTTCCCTTTGCGGGGACAATTTCAGTTCAACGTTTCTGTCAGTTCAACGCTGCTGCTGTAGTGTAGTGGTTACTGCGGGTGCGACATAGTGTTGCGATTGCTAGAGCACTTAAGGTGTCGCTGCTGATGATCGATCAATCGCCATTAAGTGGAAACGATCCGAATGCCTTCTTCAGCAGCAGCTCTAGTTGGAAACTATCGATTGTGTTTGCTACAAAACATGAGCTATTTGACTTTCTGATAACAATAAGCGCATCATCCTCAAGAGAATGATATCACGTCGTATCTTTGTCCAAAATGGAGGATGTCCCTCGCTGGGATACCCCTGGTAGTGCTGGAGGTTAATTTTCTGCCAGCTTAAATTCAATTTATTTTTATCGCTCCCATTAGTGAATCGGATCGGATCGGAGGGCAGCATTTGCCGGTTGGTAGCCAGCACATGGGCTCGGGTGTCACGTTGTAATTACCATGCGCCAGTGCCAGTTTGGGGAAGGGGGGGGGGGGGGGGGGGAATTGGGTACTGCGTGCGTGAACCTGAACCTCTTCTTGGAAAAATGGAAACCACCCCCGTCAGGCGTGACTCACCTTTAGCGACCAGTCGTCGAGCTGCGGATTATGTACACTCTGGTACCTCTGGTCGGAGGTGTAGGTCGCTTTGCCGACCGTCAGCAGATGTAGGTCGCGATGCCGGATCCACGAGACCTGTTGCAGGGACAGAGAGGGTGGGATGGATGGAGGGTGGTGTGTGGGGGAGTGCGGATGCGAGTGGGGTTAACAAGGGTCGTCGTTAATTAAATCATTCCCAAAGCAGAGGTGTACGGGCGTGCGTTCGCACGGGGCGGCCAACCTTACCGTTCTATTCCCAAGATTCCGGACCCGGCAGTTCAGGTAGGCGGTGTTGCCGACCAGGGCGGTGACGTTGCGCGATGCCGAGATGTCAAAGTACGGTCCCCGGTCCAGGGGATTTCGCGCGATGGCATCATCATCCTCCTGCTCGATGTCATCGAAGGACGAGGTCTGGAAGTAGTGCTTCGGTGGTGTGTACGTGTGCGGTTCATCGATGTCCATGGTGTAGGAACAGTGCAGCCGTCCTGTTCCCGGGGTGAATAAAAAAAAAAGGAAGAAAACACGCGCGAGGGAAGGATTGATATTAAATTTTTAGTTTCCACAAACACGCTGGACCCACGCACTCCAAATGAGCACGTTCCGTAATCCGATTTTTAATTTTACACCTTTTTTACGGACACCAATGGGGGGGCGCGTAGCAGAGGAGGGGTTAAGGGTGCAGCGTCGGCAAAATGCGAAGCAATTCCGGGTTTAATTAGGGTCGATCGGATATGTGAGATCCCTTGATGGTGCTGCGGTGCCCCCGAGATACTCAAACTTTTCCAACCCCACCAAGTAATTGCGTTCTTGGGGCCCGGGAGCAATCAAAACCATTGAGCCTTTCGGTGCGGTGTGGAAGGTTGGACTTACGTAATCTAAGCTTACACGTTGCAGGAAACTGATTTGAATCGAAAAGGATGAGGACGACCTTCTGGCGCGATTTTTACAGCAATCAATACGATTGTTGCATAATTCGAATCGTTTGTGTTCACCGCTAGCAGAATATTTGCCAAATTTAAGAAACTTCTTCTATTTCTGGACAAATTACAGCCGATTTTTCCAAGCATTCTGATAAATTGTTGCCAAAAACACCGCAGAAAACTGTGATCCCGTGAAGAAAATTGAGCGCCAACTACGAAAAGACATAGCATCATTTGGCGGAATGGAAAACGTGACGATTTTTCACAGGGAACGGACTTGTTTGACGTTCGGAATTCTGCCCCTTATTTTGCTGGTGTGCCTAGTGTGTACAGGTTGAAAGCTATTTTAAAAAAATAAAGAGACTAAACTGTCCCTGTTTCTGTCACTAGACGGTCAACCATTCTTCTAATTTTGAACCAGGAAGCCCATCCTATCCTTGGTAATACCTATCCATCGATTTTATTTTTTAAAAATTGTGTATCTCTAGAATCCTCATTAAATTGCAACAGATTGAAGTACACATGCAACTCGCAAGCATGAGCTAAAGAGGAATTTGGAAATGAACCAAACACAATTAAACACAAACAGTTCGACATTGAACAGTAAAGAGCAAACAAGCTGAATAATCGAGATCAGCTCTTCATTTGCATATCTTTGATCATCAGGCTCTCAAAAATACTACCTTTGACTTCAAGCACAACACAAACACTTGAAATTGTCTGATTCATGTTCATCCGTTTTATTTTTAATTTTATTCAATCCATTATGCCATGCGATCCCTAGACCACTCGTGCGAAACACAAACGCTCCTTGTAAGCAATGAGATGCCGTCACGGTGTCATCAAAGCATTGATCCGTTAAAACCGAGGGCCCAAATTGATTTAACGACTCATGCACAAATTCTGCAGAAGAGCACTACTATTTCCATTAGCGAAATTAGTTGCTCAAACAAAATCTAATTGGACAGAACATCAGTTCTCTAAACTCTATTAACGCCGGTGGGGCCCAGACTAACGGGTTCCAGCGATTGGCTTCACAACATGTGCTCCTCGGTCAGCACCCTCGATGCATGTGCGTCTTCCAGCGAAGCGATCGTTGGCGGTGAAATGTGAGTTTGTTTTCACTGTTCACCGTCCAACGCATGAGACGGGTTGTAAGCTAGCGACTGCACCGCCGTGAACAAACACGCCTGGCTTTTTAAATTAATTTCATTCCCATGGAAAAATTGTTTCCACTTGTCTGTTGGCTGCAACCACTTGCACTAATTTTCTCATCGTCGCAGGACGCAAAGGGAGAGAAAAGGATGAAAAGACAGAAATCCCTTGGGCCGCTTGGTGATGTTATTCGTGCAAATGGAACCAAACCACAGAAGATGTTGAATGGTGCATTGGGTGCAGGGTGCTTTCTCGTCATGTCTCTAGCATCATGAAAATCGTAACCGTAGCCCCGTTCGCTGTTAGCTAGAGACGTAATAAGGAAGCTACCATGCCGTCCTACATCCAACTCGTGGTGCCCGTTATGAAGAAGAACAGAATCCACATCTCGGCAGAATGCGGAAAAAAGGGGCGCCAGAGAAGCTACAAATACAAAGGCCGCCACAGAAAGAGAGAGAGAGAGAGCGAAGCGAAGCAAAGAACGAGGCATGTTCCTACTTACCGTAATTTATGTTTAAAATGATCATCACTACCGCTAGCTGCTTCATGCTTGCTGCTGGTTGTAGGCCGCTGGCTTCATAGTCCTGTTGAAATGGAACGCATCGCATCGTAAGCTGCATGAAAAAAGGGAACAACTTCCAGCGTGCTGCAGTGGCTTATTAGTAGTGGTTGGGATGGTGGTGGTGCGTTGTAATACATTTGCTGGGAAAGCATCCTGTAGGGATGGATAAAGAGGGGGTGCAGGATCCTTTTGGCCACCACCACCGCCCTGCCGAATGCCAAATGTTACGCAATGCAATCTCTCTCTCCTTTCTCGGGCTACAAGAGGGGTACAGCAAGCAGGGATACCGTCCTCGATGTGGTGCGGTTGAAAGCAATCTTATTTACATTTCTCACTACACCCCCCCCTCCCTCGGGGTCCCAACCCTGTGGCCACGACGTTGGCCACTTTGCCACAAACGTCTGGATAAAACAAAGTTGCATCATCTGCTCCAACCTCTCGACTCAGCGGCTGATGGTCACCGTCGTACTGGACCATCGGGCTCGTCGAGAACCGTGCTTGCAGTCCAAGTGCGTACTCAAGGCCAAACTAGTCCAGGCCCCCGGTTCAGGGTCC
>NC_064877.1:59645646-59660646 GCF_943734665.1 Anopheles aquasalis
ACCCTGCTGGATCGCCTGAATAATAATTCAAAACATTCCCGGTTACCATTCCGATTCAATAAGCACTCAGAAGGTTCGCGCACGCGTCAGTGCCTGTAGCAGCTGAACAAATATTTGTCCTCATAATTTGATCATTAATAGTTATTTGCCATCGGGATGAGGTTCCAAAAAGTAATTCATCAAACAGTGAAATCACCATAAAAGTGGTATCCTGTGTCCCTTAGCCACCCATGGCGCTGACATGGCAGAAGCGAAACCTTAAGCCATTGCGCAGAAAGAGAGAGAAAAAAAATCCTCCAATTTAAAGTTGCCATTGTCGAGTGACGAGCCGCGAAGTAATAAAAAAAAACCTCGTTCGCCAACAAAACACACAATCGAAGCGAAACAGCGAATCGAGTTATTGTTGTTGTTGTTGTTGTTGTTGTTATTGTCCCTGGCGGCAACGGTGGCAACAATCCGCAATCAATCTGGCAATCACACTTTCATCACACACCGTGCGCCAACGGAGCGAAAGTTGATTGATGAAACCAGTTCAAAGTCCGTTTTTATTTTATTTTTATGTTGACGTTACTGTGTTCGCTACGTTCGCGGGGTTCGTTCAGTCCCGGGTGTGCCTCTCGCGCTATTTACCATTCAACGTTTCAAATTGAATCCACCGCTCACCCCTCGAGAATTCGACTCGACGGAAAAACAAACCAGCAAAAAGGAATTAAATGAAATACCCAAAGCCCATCTCTGGCCAAATAATTCAAATTCACTCCTTCGCCATTCTGTGCACCACGAGCTGAGTGCTTATTCGGCACCCCACTCGATGAAAGGGGATGGTGTTTGTTTGACTTTCTGAGCCCCATTGGCGCCCCACCGGCGACGATACCGGACGGGTCCAGGTGAACGTTTTGTGGTCAAACATTATTGCGGCAACTGGTCCGCGTCAGTATCGCCATCGTTCCATTGTACGCCCCGTGAGATCTTATTGTAGGGGATGAATGCACCCCCTCGTCGACCAGCATACTTTTTTGCAAAACAAAGAGAGAGAGAGAGAGAGAGAGAGAGAGAAGCACAATGGTGCGAAAGCCAGCAGGGCTGCGGATCCCCGGGTTGGCAAACATAATAATCTAAAGTTCGAATGAAGCCGCGAGAACCGTTTGATTAGGGGCCGTCCTCGTATAACAATGTGGCTGGCAGGGTGGCAGGGGGTGCCGGTTCGCGCCACGTGATGATGATAAGCAGGAGACGCCGGGGCGCGTAAATTATCCCGTGAATTCGCGCTGACTGGCTGGCTGAAACGATGAAACCAGCACCAGGCAAACATCTACCTTTATTACGAAGAACGCAGTCATTCATTCGATCGCTGTACTGTGCGGATTTCTGGCTGTCCGGACGGAGATTCAGCTTTTGTGCGGTTTCGACGCCCTTTGTTTCTATCCCTTCGATTCCACTGTACTTTAGTATCCTTTTATGAAAAGCGCACCACAAGGGGTTGGTGGATTTTCCTTTGCTTTTCGGCGTCACAATCACGTCACCAGCACCAATTCAGACACATACAAACACACAAACGTTGCTTTTATGCTTTCACCATCATCGGCGAGTTGGTGGCGGTTTCCTACACCCTTTCAAGCACTTCCACAGCCCAACAACTTCGATTTGCGTGAGTTCACCAACGAAGCACCACTCTGCACGAGTGTGGTTCCAAGCTCCACAGAACGGAGCGCCTCCAGCAGGGAGCTCACACCGCCACCACACCGGTGACACTGACACGAATGTTACAAATTAGGTCAATTCTATGCCAGCGACACAACACAATCGATCACGCCCGCAGGTACGCCCGTAGCGTACGTCGCACATCGATGGCCACAGCAATAGTTTGCGTCAATAAACCCATCCAGGACGACGACGACGACGACGAGGACGCTAGCACGAGACACACAAAACAGTCGTCGAGCGAGCTCACGCCAAGAAACGGCAACAAACACAACACAACACAACGCACCACGCGGTTCGCGGTTCTCGGCGGACTGAATCGGCGGATTGTGGACCAGAACCATGCTCCAGATGGTGGATGCTTCGCTCACTCGTCGTGAGATGAGATGAGATGCGGTTCGCGATGAGTTCATCCGGGGCTGGGGTTCATCCTCTCGCCCGGGTTGTCGTGCGCATGCTTCCGGGCCAACCGGATGTGAGGTCACATCGTTAGCATCGTGAGCGTTTGTGTTTTGTTGTCCGGCCCACTCGTCTCACTCGCTCGCTCACCCCTTCTGGCGTGTTTCTTAACCTTGGTCAACCTTTCCACCTTACTCACGGGGTGGACGTTGTGATTGCTGCGCGGCCACAGACAGACAGACAGACGTAATGGCTAGTGGCATGTTGAAGTACGCAGAACGCAGATGGGACATAAGGAAGGTAAATGGATTTCCGTTAAGGTCATCATCGACGCAGCCACTGATGCTGGTTCTCGATGCTGATCGATGTTCTGTTTCATCGGAATTCTTGCCGAATGCATAAAGATTGATTAGATAAAACGAAACTGAGACTACGTCATGTTAAAAGAATTCTTTCGAAATAATGCTTTTATGCATCACAAATTTTCATTCAAAAGAAGATAAACAAAGCGCACCAACCTGCAGGTGGATACGGTGCACCGTGGAACCATTACACAGTGGCATCTACCACGCCAAGGGACACTAATCAAGGGCTGCATCGCAAATCCTTACTCGTACTCCCGGGTCGCCACCACGGGTGATGCACGCCTGATGGTGTCCCGTAGTCCCGACCACCGAGTTAGTTTGCCGACAATGCAGATAGATTATGCCCACGGATGGACGGTCGGTCGGTCGGTGTCGGGGTCATAAATAATGCCAGCAGTCCCCGGAAAGGTCAGATTTATGCGCACACATACATCCCTCGCACCGCGTGGCCCCAACTCCCTCCCTCCCTCCAGCCTCCAGAATCCGATAGATAGGAGCGCGATAGATGCGTTGGAATCGATGAGTCCGTGTGGCGGCGATGGACGCACATCGACGCGCGGTGTGCTTGGCGTGGTCAGTTGTAAAGTTTGTTCTGCACATTCCACTCCCTGGCTCTAGCTGACTGATTATGATGATGGTTGGGATGGCCACCAACGCCATCAGATGGCATCGATGGAATCGATGGTGCGCAGTGCCGCAGTTGCCCTCCTCGCCCTACTGGTTGCAGGCTGCTGTGAGGTGATGGCCATGCCACTCTCGCCATGTTTTGATTTGCGAACGGCAGAATCAAACCTAACGAGGCGATGCGTGGTGTTCGTGGACCGAGCCCAGAGAGAGGGTGGCCGAGGTGTATAAACATGCCAAGTGCACGATTTAATTATGATTTTCTGCGGATTATCTGGGTGTTTGTTTTGGGAACGCATCCCGGGGAGAGAGCTTCCGGTGCCTCACTCACTGGGTTTGAACTGCAACTGCATCACAATATACAGTTAGCTTCTCTTTAACTGTTAGTAATGAAGGGTTAGATACAAATACGTTGCAAACCGTAGCAAACTTGCGATATTGGATGAATCGGTATCTCGGGGATTATTTAAAATAAATGAACTTGCTCATTGAACATTGCTGGTTTAAATTGTCTATGATACATAACCAGATTTACGATAGAAAGCAATCAGTTTTGAAGTGTGCTTCACATTCCTTGAATAACAGTGATGTGCATTTCAGTTTTTTTCTGTTTGTTTGAATAGTTATATGAAATATTCTATCAAAATTTATTTTTAATTTCCATTTCACTTTGGGCACAAATTGAGCCAGCTAGAAAAAAAGCATCAACCAGTCCACGGGTCATTTGTCAACAAAATTTGGATGTACATAGCTTTATAAAATTTTGCATTTTCCTAACAAAGCCTAATCAGTGCCGGCGATCATGGCCAGTGAAATAGAGGCAATTCCAAAACTGGTAGCCGCGCCGGGAACACGAAATGGTGTGACTCCGTTGACAAAACCCGAGGATGGAGGCGCCAGGTAACCGGTAAGACCCTTGAGCTAGAGGCTTCCATGCGAAGCAAATATTAGGTAGTCGAATAAGTCTTTTCGTATTTTGGTAATAGCTGGCTTTGGAGTCGTCTATCTCCACCGTTATCAATCACATTATGTCATATCATACCTCGTTGTGTTAAGGGACATTTGATGTATCTTTTCATTAAAACAAAACAGAGTTTGAAGCAGTGGCCAAAAAGTTATAGCTGTTCAAAGATGAGTGAAAATAGTGAAGAAATTCGCTATATTTTGAAAATGTTCTACAAAAAAGAGAAAAATGCCACGCAAGCCTCCAATTAAATTTGTGATGTTTAGGGGGACGATGCTGAATCAGTTCGTGTAGCATAACGATGGTTCGCGCGCTTGGTCAGAATGGTCAAACTATTAATTCTAGACTTTACTGTGACCAATTGATGAGATTGAAGCAAGCAATCGAAGAAAAACGGCCAAAATTGGTCAACAGAAAGGCCTTCGTCTTCCACCATGACAACTCACATCTTTGATGACTCGGAAAAAACTGGGAGTGCTTGGCTGGGAAGTTTTGATGCATCCTCCATATAGCCTAGACCTTGCACCATCGGATTACCACTTGTTTGGTTCTATGCAAAACTCCCTTAGTGGAGTACCGCTACCTTCAAGAGAAGCATGTGAAAACTACGTGTCACAGTTTTTTAACGATAACGATAAACCACGGAGTTTTTACACTAAAGGAATTATGTCTTTAGCCGAAAAATGACAAAAGATGGTTAACCAAAATGGATAATATTTGGTTGAATAAAGTTGCTCAAAACTAAAAATATATCCCTTTGAAGTTTTACCAAAAATACGAAAAGACTTATTCGACTACCTAATATTTCAAGTAACCATTGTTTTGTAAAGTTTACTTATGAATAGTTCCACTAGTTTAGTTGCAGTAAAACAAGAATTATATTACTAAACTTGGTGGTGAGGCGTATAATTAAAAATACAATCAACGGGTTACCGGAATTGAGTCTCTCAGGAAAATCAAGCATATTTAACAACAAATCTTAAATTCATAATTAAAACAATAGCTTTACTTATTGTGTATTCCTTTACAGTTCTATAAAACTGCAGTTATTCAGTGCTATACCTACAATACACTAATCTTATAACTAACCTTCTTTCTGCTGGACAGGTCGCACCGATCCATTCTTGGTTGGTTTTTGTTCAAATCTACAAATTAATCCCATACCTGCCATGAAATTCTGACAGTATTATTCCCAAAGGATTATCCATGTGAACCAATGCTTTAATAACTTTCTAAATAAATCGGTGTACCAAAAATAGCCAACATTCGATCAAGGCCGCTCAAAGTTGAATTCCGACCAAGTGCCAACATATTGACCAATATTAATCTAAACTGGATGCTGTTGCGCATTCAGAAAGCATCCAACTTAAATGGGGCGCCAGTGAAATGTAAAATCTAATCACTTCGTTGATTGATCTGCTCCTCCCATAATTGCGATTTCACCGTGTTATGGCGACGGCGACAGCACCCAGTTCGTGGGCTCTGTTGCGTGCTCCGTGCGACATCGTCAAGCATCTGACAGCAGCACGTCTCGTCGATGGAGATGATCCATTACAAGTCACCGATGTTTATCGTTGTCCCGGGCTCCCGGGCTCCCCCCCCCCCCCCCCATCAATGTCAGAACGGTTGAATGAGGCGAAGAAGCGTGCGGAAGGGAGTCCGTTACAAGCACCATACCGTGCTCATCCGAACTAGATCACGTCTGTCACACTCAGCGCTTTGACGGTGGCGCAAAATGACATTATTCACACCTGCGCCCGATGGACACCAGCGCACCATGGAGTGTGTGCTCGGAGGCGCATCTGGTTTTGCGTACGGTGGCACCCATGATTGATTTATGCAGCTACATAGCTCAACACCATACGCTAGTTTCATTATCTGCCGCGTGCGCGAGCAACCAAAATTTGAGTTATAATTCCAAAAACCAATCAGCTCCTAACCGGCCAAAGCTCAGACCGAGAGAGAGAGAGAGAGAGAGCCCTTCAATCGTTATCCGCCCCGGTAGGCACGTCAGTCGAAACGTTATCATTAATTAAGCCAACGGACTAATCGTAAACCCTGATGAAAGGGCTCCCTAATCCGAAGCCCGCGAGCAGATTGGCAGCTGCAGTCTGTGATGGATTTGGAGTAACTCAAAACATCCAATAACGCTAAAGGGGATTAGCATTTCGATTCAATAATTTTCCACTATTTCGAGTGCTCTCCACCCAGCTTCCCTCACCACTCGACCGTCGGGCTCGAAATGGCGATGCTTTTGGGCGCACTTTCTGGGAATTACGTGGTTCGCGTCGACCCATCCGCTGCCATTTGCGCGTTCACAGAACGAACGGCGTGAAAGCACTGATTGACTATCACGTTTCGCCAGCTGCCCATGGCCGCTGGTCTGCAATCAGGTGGCGTGGCAACTATTATCCATCACGCAAAAGTCTAAAAACGGAAACCATTCAGCTGTCGCTCGGACGGACGCTTTTTTGTGCGATTGCAATCCCATCCCCCCCCAAAAAAACCGTCACGGCCAACACTAGGCATGCTTTGTGCATCTCCTCAAGCCCTATTTTAAAGCCATTTAAGGTCGTGACCTGGAAAGCGCTCGCATTCACGGGCTCTGGGCATTAGAACCTTGGACAACAGCAAGGGCATTGGCAATAAAATATGAACGCGGCATGCGGCAGGTGGCTGGTGGACACCGACCACACACCACTTCCTGGGTTAGGAAAAATGACAAGAAAAACATGGATTCACATTCCGGGTTCGCTCTTGCTCGATCCTTTTTCCTTTCGCACCTCTCCTCTGGACCAGCCCGGATGGTAGGGATGCACATGAACAACTGAGTTATGTTGTGACATTTTTATGGGACCTTTTCGAGTCGAATGCATCACGGCAGGATACCGCACTGATAGGGTACCATAGAGATCCCCCACCACCGGGGACCGGACCGGACCGAGTGCAGTGGACCAACGGAACCGTCGGTCAAAGGCACCGCGTTCCGGGGTGCGTTACATTCGTGCCCGATGCAAAAGAGGAATCATAAAAAGGGGTTCACCAGGGTCAGGACGTTGCCTAGGCGGTGTAAAGGGCGGAACGAACGAATGCATTCGGTTTCGTAGTTTAGATGCAATTTTGCCATTTGAATTTGAATGTTTGAAGTGCCATCGTGTGTGGCGTCATTTTTTGGGTTTTCCAATTTTCGAATCCAACATCGCTGGCCCGTTAATTGATGGTTGATGAGAATTTTAGGCATCGTTTTGCAAGCATGTAGGTTATTGAGATTTAGTATCAGTCGATGGCAGGTTCATAGCATTCTGAATGGTTGAGAGGCATCCATTTTGGGCATGCTTCGCTTCGAAAGTACTGTTTATTGTTCTTAAAAATACAGCAATCTCTATTTTTCTAGTGAATCAACCTCCTTTGTGTGAAAGGAAGTGAAACCATCCTTTTTTGCATAAAAATGTCATATTATTAAAAAAAATACCTATATTAACCAAAAAAACTTATCTCAAAGATTGTTTGTTGTAATAGTCAACTGATTACTGAATGAATGATATGTTTACAAATTTATTTTCAGTTGCTCTACAGTCATAGACCTTTAGACCAGTAACTTTGTTATCCGTTTTTATCAATCTTTTATTGTCGGTATTTGTCTCAATATTTTTTACAGACATGTGATATTTACGTTTCTATGCCATTCATTTGTTGTCAGAAAGAATTTAAGTAAAACATAATAATAACGATACATTTTATTTCATTTATTAAAAGTATTAATCAAATTTATACAGGGTGCGCCATCAGCCGGTACCCTTTTTAAAAGTTGAATAAATCTGTCATTTTTCAGCCGATTTGGACAGTTGCTGAAACTTCAGTCAATGGCATTTTAGCAATGCATCACTTCACGTTAAAAGAGATGACAATAGGGTACCGCCTGATGGCGCGCCCTGAGATAATTATGTTTTAAACAAACTTACAGACACTAACATAAACCCTTTATTTCATCGGTGATTGCTACTGTGACGTTCATTGTTTAGTTTTTATATACAATAAAATGAAATAGATTGATTCTTAAACAATTTCAAACATTTCGTGAAATACACGCAATCCTTCGCGACACAATCAGTGGTTTGATCTTTAACGTTTGGTGGCTAGCCTTGCATAGACCGCACCGTCCTGTCAGACCAGGAACAACAGTAGACTACCAAGGAACATGTGTTCTCATTAGCAGCTGCATCCGCCGTGCATCGTCGTACGTAGCTCTAGTTAAAGCCTAACGTTTGAGCAACATTCCGGTGCCAAAGGCACCCCGCTTCTGCCACGAGAACACCCACAAGATGGCCGCAAATGTCTAGAGACCCGCTTTTAAAGTCATACGGAGCCGGAGCCACGGAGTTTTGATTTTCGCGCAGCATGGACCACGGCGATTTCGTCTTTTCATCTCCAACTGTGCCAGTTTCTGGCGTGAAACAACGAGCTGCTGGTCCACGGGTACTCCGCTCTTTTGTCTCTTTGTTCCGCTTATCCGGGAACCCTCGACGTCACCTCAAACCGTTGCTAGTGCTGCTGCTGCTGCTGCTGCTACTGCTGCCGTTGTCCCTGCATCGTCATCGTCATGCCCCAGATGGTACGATGCCGGCAAAAATGCATACGCAGCTCACATCATCAGCGGAGGGCGAGAGAACGAAAGAGCTGAGCAAAATGCAAGATACAGCGCAAAAAAAAAACACCGCTTCCCACCCTTTAAATGCAACGCGCAACAACGGTTCAAAGCACCAGACGTGCTTGTAGCACCCAGGTTGCCAGGTCACGACACGGTCGAAACTCGGTCCGATGTAGGTGGCAAAGAAGCGCGCAAAGTTTGAAATTGAACTTGGAAGTTTTTAACTCCGTGGCACCCTCTTCCGCACACATACCGCACCCAAACACACACTTTCAATTGAATCCAGCCTCCACTAAATCCAGCGAACCTTCTTGTGCCGCATCCGCGAAATAAGCCGTCGTCGTTGTCGTTGTCGTAAAAGTGAATTTTTGGGAGCACCGCGGTGCTACGCCGGAACCGGCATGGCTGGTGCTTCCTGGTGCTGCCAGGGCACCCGGTTGCAGCCTTCAAGCGCTGCACCATGGCTACCGGAAACAGTGCAGCTCCCAATTGTACTCAACTTTAAGCAGCTGCAGTTTGTGTGGCGTCCGTTGAGCTTAAGAAGGCTTCCCGCCGGAACTCGCTTCTCGCCGGAGCAACTTTTCAGCAAGCACAACTCGCACATGTGTGTCTGTGTTCCTGCAGTGCAGTTTAACGAAAGTGCAACTTTTAGTGCCAGCACACGTGAGCAACCTCACATTGCCAAGCATTTGACAACCGCTTGCCAGCTCGTTGAGATGGACCAAGCGCCAGACCATAAGACGAGCGAGACGAGCAGAAAGGCGTTAGTTGCTTGCAGAGAATGCATTTTAGCTCTTCCCGCTGCACCCCGGGATACTAATTATTCCGATTTTCAATTGAATGATTTTGTACTCGCTGATAAAGTCAGAACTCATTCCACGGTTTGTTTACCAGCGTAGGATTGGAATTGTTTGCTAACAGTTTGCTGTACAGAAAAAATAAAAATGCGCCACATCCGCAGATCGAGCAGTAAGTTTTTGAGGGAAAATTCGACCAACTCGCAATATCTCACAAAATCCTACCCTGATAAGCAGGACCTGTCAGTCGCAGTCATAGAAAGGGAAGCAATATACATATTAGACGACAAACACACTCCACATAACGGTCCACATCATCTTCTCATCTGCTGCGAATTTAATACACTTCTGTTGGGACGAGACAAACGTTCAAATATTTGGGAGCCACCCCCCAGGTCCAGATCACGTTGTCCGGCTATTCTTTCGTCCGCTCGTCGCATCTGCTTCGGTCTCAGCTGATGGTGATCGCTCGCTGCTCGCTATGCTATGGACCTGGAACGGCTGGGCGACGATATGTCACAAGTTGGACCGCCTCGGCGAAATGCAATAAAACGCTCAAAACCCGGTCCCAAACGAACCAAATTATGATCCACATCGGCATCCACAGGAAATCGATGAGAGGTTCGTTGTGCGGAGCGGGATGTTGACTAAATCTGTCCGCTTCTTCCGGTCGTTCAAGTTCACTTTACTGGCCCGGCGCTGAAAAGAAGCAAATTCGCCGAATGAAAGCGAAGCGAACAAACAGTCCATCCAATGAGCCTATTAACGATGCCATCGCGGCGGAGGAGGCCATTTGTTTGCTTTTCAACCGTTCACCGCCGGTGGGTGGGTGGTCTCGGTGGGAGCTTTTCATTTCCACGCATTTCTTTCTACGACTCACTTTTTTCATCGTCGATCTATGGAATTTTTTTTTTGTTTCGTCTCTTTCTATTTTGGGTTCCTATTTTCTGGTCATCTAGGGTCACGGGGCAGATCAGGCAGCAACTGCTCGCAGCTCAGTTTGGCTTCAACGTTCCTCCTTTTCCTGAGCTGTTTCCCACTCGAACTTGAGCCTTTCGTGGCCGCATTTGGGCATTCAAACCATCCGTTGTGTGCTTTTTGGTGACAGTTTGCTAGCCGAATGGCCGAAAGGTGGGGAATCGCTGGGAAGAGCATTTCTGGAAATACCTTTTTAATGCTCATTTCTAGTGCGACGCGGCATGAGCGACTGTCCGCACACAGACAGGCCGCTGGGCTTTGTTGGTTGCTTTGGCGATGGGGTTCGTTCGGAAAATTACGCCTTCTCGAAAAAACAATGCCGGACGGTACGGCTGTCAAGTGCGTCAAAACGACGCTTTCGATCTTCCCTTTTTGGTGTGCCACGACGGAAACAAAACCGGCAAACCCGGAAGTTGTTTTTTGCCTTATGCCGACCAGGACCTTTTTTACGTGAAGTGTGCGCAGCAAATGCTTCGATTCCTAAGTTCTGAGGCACCTGATAAAGAAACACAAAGAGCAAGAGAGCAGGGGCTATATTAAAATTTTAAACCCAAACCACTTCACCATTTTGCGCGGATAAAATTATGCAGCAACTCTACCCAATCCTGAACCTTTCGAAAGACCAGGAAGCTCAAGCAGAAAAAAAAGGAGAATAAGAAAGCTTCACTAAACCTATTTCCTGCAGATCATTTCTGGCCATACTTCGGCCTCGTGAAATTGCCTCTGCCACGTGGCAAGAGTTGAATCGCGGCGGAAAACCTACAAAAAGACTATTGCGCCCAATTTTCCATAGGGTGCGCGGATTGATTTCATCCTATTTTTCCAATCCGCATCACACATACACCTACACCCATGCACACGCTAGGCGGCTGGAAAGGATAAAAACATGTTGTGGCAATGTGGCGATGAAATCGAAAAGAAAAAAATCGCGGCGCAAAACGGGTGCAAAACAAGAAACCTTTGAAGCGTTCTCAGCGACGCGTCAGGAGCACAAACGAACGGAATCCTACACGGGGCCGGGGAGGGGCCAGCATAATTGAAGGTGGAAATCAATTTCCTCCCCGGCTTTGGTTTCGACGAACGGAACCAACAAACAAACCCGTCCCGTGCCCCCCGTCCGCGATCGGGAGTGCCGTTTTTTGGGGGAGGTGACGTGCAAGTTTGTGGAAGAGCTAAATACGGGCATGAGGCTCTTGATACGGCTGCTGCTGCTGCTGCTGCTGCTGCTGCTGCTACTGATGGTGACGATGCTGATGACGCTCGGTGATGATGATATTTAAATATGTGCGCGGTGTGCGTCTCAATCTCGAAATCTCTCACACGGTCGGCAATGGGAAAGCTCACAAGTCAGTCGCAGAATGATTTGCTCCAGCACAAAAGGAGCGCTCCCGGCTGACGTCCTCGGTGAGGAGCGACTGAGTGGAAGGAACGAATGGGGTGGAAAATGGCTTGGAAACGAATATTAATTGCAAATTCTAGACGGCGCGATTCGTGAAAAATCCACAAAACATCATGACCTAGCTAAGGCTTCTCTTGCACTGAGAAAAGGAAGGGGAGAGAGAGAGAGAGAGAGAGAGAGAGAAGAAGGGGATTGAATGGAAGAGAGTGCGAGGAAATGGAAAATCAAACAACGGTTAGCCGGAGCAGCCGGATACGACCAGATGCTTATTTTTGTCCTTCGAACGGGGCTGCCGCGTTATTCCCCGCTACCATTACCATTTTCTCCTTGTCCTTTCTTCATCATCTTTGGCTTTGTCAAGCGGAAAAAATAACCCCGAACTCCCGGCTAGAGATGGTATCGTTTCGTCAGGTTATTGCATTTTCTTTGGGTAGGTAAGCGCGTGTGCATGATCGATGCGAGATTGATTACCGTTCGCTGCGTAGATCGCGCTTATTGGCTTCCAACGGGGCGCCGCCTGGCCGGATCCCCTTTTTCTTTCCTATCCGCCCACCCACCGGGAGCACCGGTAATCTAATCCCTGAGTAGAAATTGAGCGAGTACAGTTTAAAATTCACTCAAAGAAGCAGCAGGAAGACCAGGATATCAGGCAGAGGCACTGTTTTTCTTTTACTCTGGCAATATGAACGGATATTTGTTTATACTGACGAGCAATTCACTGTAGGCTGGATAGGGAATGTCTAACAGTTGACTAGATATCATTCAGCGCATGGTATCATTTGCAAAATGTGTAATTACTTTGGAAGAGCAATATGTAATTATGAAGATCATTCGCCAAACGAAACAATAATCCACATTCAATCAGATTGCTTTTATCTGACGGTATGAATGCATAAAATATCCATTGTTCTTGTGTTTGCATTACGTATAATCAGTATAAAACATTTTTTACGGTCATTGGCGTTATGCTCTTCTGAAAACACAATTCTGAAAGCCTTCTAGAAATGCTTCATGTGGGAATGATATGCAGCATTGATATGATGATATACATTCCCCCGAGTTGTATGCACCAGTTGAATGTGATCGACTGTCATCGATATCATGAGTTCATCGTGTATCAGCAATCGTTTGATACGGTGAACAAAATGATGAGGTATGTTCAAGCACCTTTTCACTTATCACGTGCTGCTAGATAAATAACATTCCATATTTCACAAGTAGTCGGCTTTCCGCTACAAGCTACAACAATCTGCACGCTTCTTTTGAACTGATGGCCACATTGTTCTGTTCCGTTACACTTAGTATGAGAACATTAACGCATTGATTAATTACTTTATTTAGCCTAACTTTTGTATTCATACAGTATTTTATCGTGTTTTTTTTTAAATGACGCACGTAGCTAACTAAGGCAATTGGCAAAAAGCAAATACAACGCTGAATGGATAAAGAAATACTTCAAGTCAGCACATTATCAACAGACAAGAATCACCACTGATCGAACGATGGAACCAACAGATATCCTTACCTTTTATGTCAAAAAATCTCGAGCATTCTATTAGCATGCAATGCTTCTACGAAATTGTCGTTTTACGCTTCGAGGGAAACATGCCTATTTGAATGAAGAGAAAATTCAAAGAAAATGCCCTTTACGATGTCTTCCACAGATAATCCACATTGCTAACCACTTCAATTGGTTCTAAAAAAATTATGAAAATTAATATGTACTGGTTCATGATCAACTTTATTTGGAATTACATTTCCCTTCAAACGTGGTTATGTGTTTATCAAAAGACCTACGGGTTCAATTGCATTCCATGAACCTTTAATCAGATTTTCCGTCATGCATGTTATGCTACAGTAAAGAGCATCATGGGTTGTTTCCTAACGTTGCCAGCATATCCTTCAACGTCTCTAGTGTAAGAAACATGTAACGTTGAATTATCCTTCGTTATAATATGCAACATATAGCACAAGGTATCAAAGGCTCACTGGTTCATTAAACCAATCTAAAGCTATGAGAGAATCTATTCTGGCTACCGAGTGACTGGTCTGCTTCAGAAGCGACCATCGCAGGAACCAACAAGAAAACACCACCAGCACTCACTAGCACTCACAATCAATTAGAAACCACTCACAAGGCGCTTCCTGCACGCCGGATCGGAGGTTATTTTAAGAATCCAGCAATCTCCCCTCTACAGAAGCCCCAGTATCAAACCCTTGCACACACCAGCTGAGCTGATGAGGTGCAATGGGCTTCCAGGATTCGGTACATTATCACTTACATGCTACTGTGAGCCAAACATAATCTCGATTCCAGGTAAACTCGTTCCTTGCTATTCCTGACAACCGACGCCATCTTAATAGGTGTGCAAGGCATCGGTTGTCACTGGTACTCCCGTTTTCTGTGTTGTTGTTGCCGTTGCTCACTGACACGGTCGTACTAGGGAAAGTTTTCCCATTTAAGTTTTCAATTTCGCTACAATATTAAACTCGACTCGACAGCGTCTGAAGTACAATTCCGGCACTCTGTTCCAGCTTGCGCTCCACCCATGTTCCAGTAGCAGCAGAAGCACCAGTAGCCAGCAACGATGGAAAACGATGACTGTGTCGCTGTGTGCGAGATGATCGGTGTTGGCGTAAAGCGCACCGAACCATCTCAATCTGTTGGTCTGCGTTTTGCACCAACCGTTTATTCGCGAACCAGGCCGGCCACACCGTTCAGGGGACTCAAGAGACACTTTAAAAGTGGCGCCCATAGGTCGGCTGGACTGGTTGGTTGAACGATAAGAACGCAACCCCTCGGACAAGGGGTTGTCTCTGGCCCCGGGAAGCTTGGTAACGGTGGACGACAACCGCGCTTAGCTAGTGCTTGCGTGCTTCCGCCTAACTAGCATGTCATTTTGTAGGAAGAGGAGGCGATTGCGATAATATGCGGTGAAAGTGTTTGGAAAATTACGGAAAATTATTCGTGCACCTTCTCGTAGCGGTTGAGGCGGCCCTAAATATGGTTTCCAACGTTCAGTTGTGAGAAAACACAATGCAACCGAAGCGAAGGACAAACGACCCTTCCCGTACGAGTGCGGTGAGGCGGATTTCTCGGATGAAGAAACAATTGTGTACAATCT
>NC_064877.1:59665646-59710646 GCF_943734665.1 Anopheles aquasalis
AATCGTAGCGTTCGTTTCCAGTGAAGCACACCGTCGAGCCGACGGGCGTATAAAATCGTATGAAAAATCCACAAATTCAATGGAATGGACGGATTGTGTTTTCTGGATGCTCACCGTATCACCTCTCGGAATGGAAGAGAGGTCCTGACCCGGCCACACCTGGCCACTCGGGTTCAAGTGATGCCTTCCGCTGGATTCTTGATTATCCGCATGAGCGGTGAAGGTTCGGCGGATGGATTTTTCACATGCCACCGATCGGCGAACGGAAAAGAAATGATCTTTAAGTCCGGGTAATCAATCCGAAGCTTTATGTCCTCGTGGAGTGGGAAGTGGTGCGTCTTTTGCGACGCTTTGCTACGTTGCCTTGGCCTACAAATTGTGACGATGCACATCGAAGTGACAAAGGTTGAACTGGCCATCTTTTGCGGCAAATTTCATTTCGATGAATCTCGCCAACCGGATAGGACCGATTCGGAGTTTGGCTTCATTCGGTCCTTGTGCAGCTGGAATCCTTGGAGTCTTTGAAACGCCGCCCAAAAACGCTCGAAGCGAAGAGTAATGAGATTCAATATTGTGTGCCATCAATAAACTGCTACAAAATATGGTCGAATCGAAATAGGGTTTGGCTTGGAGGGGGAAGACCAAGCACCGACCAAGTGCTGCCGATGGTTGACGATGGTAACGGTGAAATCGAGCGTAAAGTTGGACTCATTCCGGGTTTTCGACGGGAATGTGACGAAGGGCGGCGGGGCGAGGTCCTTCCGTAGCATCAATGGCGTCTCTTGAATGAAGCTGCTGGCATCAAGACGACCGCGAACGAGCCGAGGATGAAAGGTTCGCCTTCGATGGCTTATGAACCAGTGGAGTGTAAAGCGGTTCGGTTCCTGGTTGGCTGGCTGGCGAGCTATTGTCGACGCTCGATGAGTCGAACCGCTTCACCATTAATAAACCGCTGACCAAAATTCCGGCCAACCTCTTCCGTTTTTCGCCTAATCCCGGGGCGTGCTGCCGCGCCGCTGAGATGCTAGCTGTTTGAACACTTTCGACCACGAAGACGTCCTTGGGGGGTGGTGTCCAATGCGCAAAACAATCACAATGAATTCTCATTCGAGCCGGCCAGTCAGTAGGTCTCTGGGAACGCTTTACCGGAAATAATCTTTTAGCAAACCAGCTTCGCTTGAGACACGGGTTTTTGGAAGGCAAGTAAGGGTGCCCATAACCTAACTTATGGTTTGGTTGAATTAATGCAAATTAATGCTGAGGCTTCCCTCTCGCCCCAGTGGATTGACTTTAACGGAAATTCTTATCAGCGCGTTCGGATTGCGCTTCGCCATCGCATCAATCGACATTTGACGATGGCGATCATCGTAATTGAAACGCGTCGCGTGGGAGCAGCTAACGGAAGGGATTGTTAGTGAATCCCCTTTTACTGTGAGCCCGTTAGTACAATTAGTTGCTGAGTTTATTGCAGCAGACTATTGTCGTTTGTCGTACGCTTTGGGAGCGATGGCCATGACTAACCCTGATGGGTCGGGTTTTGCTACGCAATTTTGCGACAGCCAAGTAATCACAGTCCCAAGCGTGCACAGATGGGGAAATAGAACATTTTAGTCTTTTGTCTATGTATTTGCAGACGATAAGATTTCTGCAATAGCTTTCTCTATTGTCTCATCAGTAAATTTGGCAGTAATTTAATCTTGAGAACTTGGAATGTCCTGACATTTACCATTGAAACTTCTAGTTTTCCTGGTTTTTTTTGAGGTGCCTTTCTGTTTCAATTCCATGAATTTTTTATATATTTGTATGTATTGTATCAAAATTATTGGAAAATTAAATAAGATTCATTGTTTTAGTGTTACATGTCAAGCAACTAATATCAAACCAAACTGAATCATTTTCACGATATTTTCAGCCAGAAATTTCATGTTTTACTGATAGAATATTCTTATGTTTTTATTTATGAAAGATGCATTATTTTAATTATTTAATTTAACCAATTCATCAACAAACATGATGAAGATTCGCGAACATGATTATTTTACCAGCCGTATGTTTTGCGAAAACTAGTAGAATTGTATTCTGAATCATTCCTTAATCTAGATGAACTAGCTAAAAACTTATTATTTTCCATTTTAACTATTTAACTATCCCTAAAAAATACACATTTCCAGCTGTTGTTCATCAATTCAGCTTCAAATTAAATAACTTCATGTCTGAAAAAGTTCATGTTCACGATCAAAGCACTGAAAAGCATTCTTTCGACAGCAGGCGCTATGCAAACTGGTGTCTGCTGCCCCTTGCACGAAAACAGCAAACAATTGTCTCCCGAAAGCGTTTCATCAATTTTCTTTTGTCTACAGTGAATTGGAGGAATCGAGAACAGAACAGTCTCGACCAGCCCGTCAGATGGCATTTTAATTGAGTTCTTTCATTCTATATTTTGAAGTTCTCTTTCAATAAGCGAACGAACGATTTAATCGTGCAAAGCTAAGTGGATCACTTGAAGCGTGATGAATATTCACGTTTTTCGACCGCTCCCAACAAAAAAAAACCATCGGCCACAATCTCAGACGGAAGTGAAATTGAGAATTTCTATTCGAATGCGATGAAGGATAAGAAACGCAAGCCAGCGAAAACGAATATCGGAATGAGCAAAGGTTCACTCTGCTTCCTGAACTTGCAGCCACGCATCTCGTTTGCTATCGAACAGACTGACGGCAGCTTGACAGCATCGTCTGTTTGATAATACTCGCTTGGAAGCAAAAGAAACAAAACTGTTTATGCTACGCTCTTACCGCGCACACAGACTCTTCATATGGGGAATAGGGTGCAGGAAATGAAAATTAAAAACTCTATAAGCCAGTAGCGAAACACTTTTCCCGCCAACAAGCACGAGCACCTCATGTCCATACGGAGGCGTAGTCAATCCGTGCTGGTAGTGGCGCTGCTAAAAAAGGTGAAAAAAACAGTTCATTTACTGGCTAGCGTGTCCGAGCCAAGCACCCGGAAACTTCATTTACCGGCACCGCAATATCACGAGCCCTGCACTGGACACCTACCCGGGCACGTAAGCCTTCCGCCAACGGTACTTAGCCAGGGCGAGCGAACCTAATGCAACATGTTTTGCGTCCTGCTGCCTGCTCCCGAATACTTCGCATCGCACTCGAGTGGCCTCACTGTAC
This sequence comes from Anopheles aquasalis, assembly GCF_943734665.1. Classification (NCBI taxonomy): domain Eukaryota; kingdom Metazoa; phylum Arthropoda; class Insecta; order Diptera; family Culicidae; genus Anopheles; species Anopheles aquasalis. The sequence continues at coordinate 59,668,829 of NC_064877.1, forward strand.
AGCAGCCGGTGTTTGGCGTAACTTTTGCGCTCTGCGCTGTCGATGGAAGGCAAACCTTAAACCTACCTGCCAGGGGATTCGCTCGCTCGCTCGCCCGCCCTGGACCAATATTTGCCGGATACAGCGAAGCGAAAGGGTTCCCAATCAGTATCTTTCTGGTCGATTATTCATTCCTGCTACGGGACCACGATGGCAAACTGCTCACCGACCACTGCGAAGACGATCGTGAAGGCGAGAAGGTACATGAGCCAGCGAAGCAGCCGAGGAGCCTGTAAGCGCTGGCCAGCGTAGAAGGTTTTCGGGATGTTTTCCAAAAATCGAAACGAACAACTTTTGCCATAAATAGGATGAACGAGTATAAAAAATTCATCCCGAATTCGACGGTACTGGAGTCTCGAGGAGAGAGAGAAAGAGAGAGAGAGAGAGAGAGAGAGAGAGAGAGAGAGAGATCCTGTCCAGGGTACTGCCCAACACGGTACGGATGGTTCGGTTTCAACTAGCTTTCAGGCAAACGGACTGCTCTACCTTTTACTTCCCTGTCCATACAAGTGAGGTGAGTGAAGGATATTTTACACAAAAAGAACGAATAAACCGACCCGCCTGGACGAGGTGGTTCGTTTTAGGAGCAGATTGAGTCCCTGGAAAAGGACAGTTGCCTCGGTGGATTAGTTGCCTTATTCGATCTCTCTCTCTACTTTTCTTTTTCTCACTCTTTCGGTCTATTATTCTTCTTTTTATTCTCGACTTTATGCTAGTCGCTACATCAGCCTTAGATCGATCAGACACGTGGTAGCCAGACGGCAGCAACAGCAGCAGCAAGCAATTCCGATGAAAGATTGCAGTCCGGCCAGTAGGACAAACGATGAACGCCGAGGCCGAGACCGCCGTACGTTCACGTTCGCCCGCCAGGAACTTTGTTGCCAACTCATGTAAAATTGAACTGTCTAATGAAACGGAACGGAAGTGATTTGGTAATCTGTTTACCATTTGCTACATGCTGCCTCCAACCTATTGGAGAGACCCCCAGAGGCAATTCTATGGCCGGAATATGCTGACGGCTACCATCCGGGGTTCGCCGGCTCAAGGCCGGTAAAGATATTTAAGAAATTAGGAAAGGTTTGCCAAAGAAAGGGCCCTACCTTGAAGAGGTCCACTAAATTGGGCCACTTAGAGCTTTTTCTGCGTTAAACGGAGGTACCCTCGGTCGAAAACCGGTTCGTATCGGGAGAAATCAGCTTCTAATGGGATCGGCCGTTTAGCATATCAATAAAGGATTCAGTACACCGTTGACTCGATTCGACCAAACGGCTACAATTTGCTGTGACGTAAGGCAGCAGTTTTCATTTTAATGGAAAGGAAATTACCAACCGATAAGCATACGTTCGTACATTTCCCAAGGGGATATTTTAAAAGAAAAAATATGAATATGGAAAGGTATGAATTATGTAAAATGATTGAATAAATATCACGTAAACCTTTACTGCATTACCCTATTAATTATAAAGCAGTTTTTCTATTGAAACATTGTTTATTTAAAAGGAATTATATTAACTTCTTTTACGCTCATGATTGGATGTTAGTTTTCTTTGATGTTCATAATTTTAAAAGCTGCTTTTATCAATAGGTTGCAGTGAACATGATTCGTAGATTCTATACTTTTGCATGTTCATGAAAGTTTTAACCATTTTTAATATATTACTAATGATGCTAAAACACAACATAAACCATCGCTTTGCAAAGTCAACGAAATCTTACAACCGCGCAGTTGAAACTAACAACAGCAATGACAGGCATCGATGTTTCTCCAACAACCTATGGATCACCATTAACATGGTAGTCTGTAAGAATACAAATAAGTAACAAATTAATAAATCAACCCATATTCATGTTGCTACTAGGAAAAGATAATAAAAAATATTAAAGCTGAAACATAAGTGTTCACTGGGAAGCAATTCCTGTTTGTGATGCGACAAACAAAAGACTATTCAGTAATTGAGACTCCTTTTATTTTTTTTTTTTAGAGAATTTATCAAGCACTCGTTCTTATCAACTGAAAATGCAGCAGTTTCATTTGGAGAATCATCTCATGATCATCACACATAACACAGTTGTCTGCGTCCATAGCGTTCACCTTCAATAGTTGGCGAAATTCAGCTATGCTTCCACGAATATTTCCAATTAAATTTGTCCTTGGTGTCCACTGACACTAGTTTCGGCGTAATTCGCCACACATCCCACGAATACCGCAAAACGGAATGTATACGTTTTCGCCAGAAGTGCAAGAACTCTCTACTGTCTATTGTCCATCGCCCACTCAAAACGCTCATTCGCGCGGAATAAGTTTAATACCAGGCTCTATATTTTCATAATCCTTTTCTCTGTTCAATTATGCACAGAGCACAGCAGCCGCAGCACTAGCACCACCAGAACGAGGCTGTTTTCGATCCCGACAACTCCCACGGCCTCCCAACATACTCGAAATGAAAAGTCAATATCATCGCCACACCATGATGATGAACGAGCAGCTCCGGGTCCGGGCCCGTTGGCGACGTATGGCGCTACGGAGATTCGTCTTGCAGGCAAATGGCTAATGGCGTGACGTTCCTCCTGTCATTTGCTGGCTAGCGGCGAAATCTCTTTCCCCACTACGCAGGTAAAAGGCTCGTGAGAGCATTGTGAAAGCGATGGTGAAAGACTCAAGCCGGAAGTTCCTTCCTCAAATATGAGTTTGATGTTATTTTAAGCCACCGAGCCAGCCGCTTGCCGAAGCGAAGCGTATCATCAGGAAACCCACGAACCGAGAGAGCACTACGGGAGATGACTACGTCGTTGCTTAGATACCGGAGTTGATTTGCGAGATTTTGAGAACAAAAATAGTTCCCCTTAATTTGGGGCAACCATGTAGCCGGGCTCTTCTTAGATGTCGCTGCCTGGATGTGTATAATACACCATCGTACGGCTCATCCGAAGGTCTACACTATTTGCGTAATTTCTGTTGATGCGATGTGATGTTCCACACAAATTGCGAACCCAATTCTGGCCTTGTAAAACACGCGCAGGTCAAATCCCGCTGTCACTGGCTCCACAGATGGTTCGTTTCCATCTTCCGGGCCACTAGCCCGTCCCAGTGCACGAGTATCATCACCACGAGGAGGAGCCGCTGCCACCGACGACGACCGGCGATTGTTATTCAAATTAGAAACTAGTGCCACTACCTACGGGCTACCGGGTACGGGCCAGCACATCGGTCTCAGGTCCTCGAGAGCGCATGGGACAGAGAGAGAGAGAGAGAGAGAGCGTGCAATGGGTTCCCCTCGTGTCCTCATTCGTCGTCATCAGCATCGTCATCGTCGCATCGAAGGACCGTCGACTAAAGTAAGCCATTTGACTTGCCCGAGCACGACGCCGTGGAAAGTGCTGCTCTACCATTCGAAGTGCCTCCATCCATTCCATCGTAGCTTCATATTTGGGAGCCGGAGCGAGGCGAACGAGATAGTTAAGATTTAGGCGAAGAAGCGACACGCGCCACCACACCGCCGCCGTCAATCGCCGTCGCACCGTCGTCGACATCGTCTCGGTGATTCTCCTTCCTCCAAATCGTCATGAAGCATCCTGTAGAGTTCGGGGTGAAGATTTACACTCTACGTAAAAGGCCAAGCTCTTCTCGTGACGCTCATGCTGTTGCCTGTTCCCCTTTCGGCAGAAGAAGGCAGTGCCAGGTCGGGACCAATCCACGCGATCACGCGCTGCCGTGTTTCGATGATGAATAGGTAATCGCGATCTCGTGAGAAATGGCAAAGAAGGAAGCAAGGAAGGGAACGTCCTGAAAGAACACACAGAACGGTGTATTGAAGGGCCTTTAACTGAAGAGCGTTCTCGTGTCTTTCTCTCTCACTCTCTTCTACCTTCAACAAACCGCACCACACTGCCCCTCGCGCCACGCAAGATGATATCTAATGAATGGATGTGACCGTACGAGCACGGCATCGGCACGAATCCTCGGCGCTTCATAACGCTGCATAACGGGGCAACGACTGAGGTGAGGTGGAGGCTTTCCAGGATGCCTCCATACTCCGACCCCCACCGGCGGCGCAGGCAAAATATGTGAATATTTTATCATACTATTATATCCTTTTCGCTCTCGTTCCCGTTACCTGGCGACGCCATTAGGATCAACGCTGGCTTTTCTTCAACCACCCAACCCCCCCCCCCCACCCCCCGCCAAAACAACAGCAACAACATCAACAACGACACTGGGAACAACCGGCAGGCCGCGGGAACGGAAAGGAAAAAGAGGACGAAACATGAACGAATCCCGAAACGGCTTTGGGATGCCGGAAAAAATGGAAAACAGAACCCGTTCCCTGGCCATACATTTCCTCCCTTCCGTCCGTTTTCCACCCGCGCGGGAACGGGAACCAAATGGAGCAAATCCGGACAAGGATAAGCACAGCCACAAGGAGCCCTGGCGGGGAAGCGCTGCGTGCTATCTGTGATGCCGATGGAAGGCTTCAGCGCCACAACCGCCATCCTGCTGTCTTTCCCCTTTTTCCACAGAACATCGGCACCGGGCGCTGGGGCGGTCCGCTTTTCGCCTTGGAACCGTGATCCGATTTCGTTCTTCAACACTTCTATCTTTTCTTGTTTTTGTTCGCTTTTTCCAGCGCCTCTACGCTGGCAGGATGACGTGCAGGGCGGTCTTTGTCACGGTGGAACAAATCGGTCCGGTTTCCTTTGTCCTTTGTGAGGTAGCATCCCTGCTTTCCCTCCTTCTTTTTTGGTTCTCCTCTCGGAAGGATTCGACTGGAGGGGACCAACCACACCAGCCCCCCACAGTCATGCCATCGGAATCACATCCCCCCGTTCATCCCTTCATTGGGTTTTGGGACCGTGAATATCCTCTTAAGCAAAATCTTCATCTTCACACAAGAACCACCCGCTGCTCTCTGTCTCTCTCTCTCTCTCTCTCTCTCTCTCTCATTTTGTCTCTCTCTCCTCACAACCACACCAACGGAATGTATGTGTGCCTGAGTCTGTGTATGTGTGTGTTTGTGTAGTGTATCGCGTTGTTCAGTTCAGCATTATCCATCCGTTCGCCTTTCATTCATGCAACGTACATGATAGCTTGAGCGAGGGGAGGGGCGGCTAGGGGGTGCATGAAGTGGAACAGTGGAGGCTAAGGCTTTTGGGGTGGAAAATGATGCTTTTCCTGGAGCGCCATCGGCCTCCACGTTTACCAATAAAATATTAAAAATAATCGACATCTTATGATGCGGAGCTCTGCGCATCCTTCCGCCAACTCTTACGGCCCGCACACATACAACACTCACACACATACCAAAGCTTCATCGAGCGTGGCAAGAAGGGGTAAAAGTGAGGGAAGAAAGGGCGGGCAATGGCATGCGTTAGGTAAGACTCGCGCTGAACGCGCCGCGACTTTTCGGTTCCAGTGCGCCTGGCGTGATCCTGGCGAGCTGAGCTTCTCTTCCGGCAAAACATCATCAACCAAAGCTTCGGGAGGCTCTGGCGATCTCTGCGCTCACGCCCAATACCTCGACAACCGTTCACGTTCGCTAAGCTTTTCCGGCTGCCGGCTGCCGGTTGCCGGTTGCTTCTTCAACCTTCCGGGCGACGATGTCTATCCATTTTAATAATAATCCACTCCAACACCGCTCGATTCCTGATTTCTGATGCCAGGGTGTGGTCCTCGTTGCCTGAGATTTCAAGCTCTCCAAGGCAGCCCAGCACTCATGTTGTCTCACGCAAACACATACACAGCTGTGGTGTGGGTATATGCGAACTGCACATGATTATTTGTACGGAGCCTAGAATAGTGGGCTTCGAGAGGGTGTTTGAACGCAATTTACCGCTGAAGTACCGCGTAGAATCGGAAGCGGGCGGACTCATTGCCAAAACCCTTCCTGATGCTCTCCAGGTTCGATGGTTGCGGATTGCAAGCGGCTTACTGGTGAGGATCCCTTGCGTACGGTCCATGGCAAATGTAGGCGAAAAATCTGTTCTAGACGGGCGTGTGGAGCGTGATGTGGAATACCTCGAAAGCTTCCGTGTATCCCATCATCGCGTATCCACTCACGAGCATCAGTGCCGTGGGAATTTCTAATTTCGGCTGAAGGGATTTGGAATCAACAGACAATAAGTTACATTTAGCTTTCGCGAGAACTGGTTTCGAGAATCAAATCCAGGAAGTCTTCAATTGAATAATATGAAACGGAAAGGTGTTAAGGATGGCAGACGTTCATAGAATTGTATCGTTTCTTCTCAGAAAAAAATGTAAAACTCCAAGGCAGTCTACGAATTACTCGACAATCGTCTGTAAAGAAAAGGGACGGTGGTCTAATTGTTTCAGAATCCACTATAAAAAAATACAATTAATGCAACTTGCAGGAATGTCAAACAGACAAGACTAACAGTGACCGTAGAGCTTCTGAATACGCAGGGAATATTCCATGATTTCCACGCGTTGATTTCTTTATACTTTCACCTATTCTTGGCCAACTATTTCTCGAAAGTCGTTTGCTCTGCAAGCGATGCTAATTGTACAAATATTTAGCGTCCCAAAGAACAAGATTCAACATAAGGGTATCATCATAAGGTTGCATGTGACATAATTTAAAGGCAAAAAGATATAGCGGACTTCAGTATTTACTCCAGTATTACAGTATCAAAACTTTGTCGCTTGTTTTAGCATTAAAAACTGGTCTAAATTATCTGAGCGATGCTCGATGTATGTCACTTATGTCACACGCAATAATTAGTTCATTCACCTGAATCGTTTATAAACAAACTTATAATAAAAAAAAATCGAAAGAAATTGCTGTTTTTATGGCCTAAAGGTCCTCAATAATTTATTAAAAACAACGAATAATCCTCCTCAAATAGCAAAAGGTGGTGTTTATCCTTTTCAAACTGCTTTCCATTTTCTCTTCCTTCTTAACCTTACCCTTACACTTGACTGAAGGATTTGTGTTTTGAGAGCGTCTTGTGAGCCTAAGATCAACAGAAAAAAAAGACCGTGAAGGTTCATCCCAGTTAAACCGGAAGTATTTTTCCTCTTCGAAGCATTTTTTCTCGACAAAAAATACAACAAACCGCCAAAGTAAAATGACCCCACCCTTATTGTTCGCTTCCTGTTCATTCCATGCAGCAAATCGATTTTAACTTTTCCCGAAAAATGCAAACTGATTGTCACTCCTCCAAGGCACCATCCCTTCGCCAGTCAAGCCTTTTCAGCGCGCGATCAGCAATTAATCAACCCCGAATCAATCATTGCCAGCGCAGGGCGAAATCTCATTACCATATTTCATATCGACAGCTGCCACGAGGGCAGCACCACACCACACCACACCGCACCGACCGACCACACAAATCACGGTGCAGAGAATGCTTCGTACATTATGGTCTCGTACGTTAAGCCATCAACGTCATCACACGGCCGTTCCGCTGACGGCGCCGGCACTTGGGATTGGGAAAATGAGAAAATATGTTTCAATTGCAGGAACCACATTTGGCGCACGGAGATGATGCATGGCATACGGGAGCTCCCGAGCAGTTGTTATGGAACTCATACGGAACGGAAGTGAAAATCGGTGATGAGGTAGCAAGAGGTTTTGATGCATTAAAGAGAATGTTTATGACATCTGCAATCTGTCAGCGACGGATTGAGGCAACGGGAAAGATGTTGAAGAATTGAACCATTCGCCTTTATCAGCGCGGGATTAATCGGGGAAAGCAGCATCGATTCCTGCATGATTGACTTAAGGTTGGACTAAGGTTGGATCTAGTGAAAAAATACGATTTTTTAAAGATTTTTCGTGAAGAAACCATTCAAATTTATGCTTTTACCATAATGTGATGCTAAACTAAAACTCATCAAGTATTTGTGAGAACTTTGTTTAAAACTACGACCATGTTATCAAAACGCGTGTCTGCAAAAATATACTGTTTAAGAGATTACATATTTTTTTCATGAAAACTCGACTGGGAGACCTGGCAAATAGTCTACTGATAAAGTGTTCCAGTTGTCGAAAGGATCAGTGAAGTAGTTTTTAAACTACAGTGTAAACATATTCTCAAAATGTAGGTTTTGGATAAACCGCTTCAAAGTAGCGAGATGCAATGAACCACGGACAAACCCCGAGTCATCAAATCGAAATCAAATTCCTTGGTAACTTTGCTTCGACTGATTAAAAACATTCACACAATATTCTTAAACGGATCAGCATTAATGAGCAAAAATAAAAACAATGATATCTTTGCCTCCCCCTTAAGCAGCGAATTACAAATAATTATTTGCAAAAGACAGAGAGCATAATTTCAGAGAGCAGAGAGTTTTGGAACGAGGTATAATTTCATAAAAATCACATCCATTACCGGCATTCTCGAAGCAGTTGAAATTCGATTGCCAGCCAATACCAGTCCCCACTTGGACAGCTGGGCTGCGATCCAATGGAAGAGTCATAAATAACTATTTCCGCTCCACCGGATACTTTCTGCTACGCCTTCAAAAAAATACGCATGGTCCCTGGAGTGACACTTGACAGAACCTCCACTTTGCAACCGCAAAGCAACCAACCAAACGGCTTCCCCCTGGTTAAGCTCCATTTTATCCCGATTTTTCATTCCTCCTCGCTCGCTGGACTCGCTGGGCTCGTCTCACAAACCCAACGAGCACTTAAACATATTGATGGGCTTTTGGGGGCCGGTTCTCCCTGAGCGCGTCGCGTCATTAGATCATTTTCATTTTGCTGCGCTTTCCACGCGCACTACGCGAATTACCACGGGCCGACCAGTGCGACCGTCACTCCGATCAGTTGGCCACTTATCGGGACGATCCAATCGCGGGCAGGAAAAGGCTTCGCAAGCGAAAAGTGCGCCCGAGTTTCTCGGTTGAAGAGTGAAAGAGAGTGAGTGAGAGAAGGAGGAAGAGTGCAGGCTACAAATCGAAGAGCCCAAAAGGGCCAAAGCTGCTGTGGGCAGCAATTCTTGGGCCAACATAGCCACAGTTTACTCTGCCGGCTTCACAGTCCTGTGGCTCTGGTTCTGGCTCCGGTGTAAGGCTCTTCCGCATCGGCATCGGTAACGCCAAAGCCGCCAAATATCCAGGAAGGCCGCCCATAAATCCTACCGTCATCGTCCATCGAGCGCCATCGAGGATAGGTTCCATCCCATTCCATCCCATCTCACGGGAACCCGTTGGATCGGACTCGGCGCTAGTGAGGACAGGTTCGCGCCAAAAGTGTCAAGCGAAATAAATCAACCGCCCACCGCGGCCCGCCGCTTGGCAAACATAATCCTGAGGTCTCGGAATCTCAGAATCGCTCGCAAGGCATCGCTTCCTGTGGTCCAGATTCAGATTCACACCGAGCAGGACGAAAGGGGACAGTAAGTTGTGCGGCACAAGAAAGGAGGGAGAGAGAGAGGGAGAGAGAGAGGGAGAGAGCGAGTGGACAAAATTGAAATTACCGTGATAAACTTAAATTTATTGTAAAGTTCTCGGGACAGCAAAAGGGTAGGGGCTGTTGGCACAGTAGTAGTTGGCTTACTTTACAATTTTCCCCCTCCGATTGTCAGCGGCATCCGGAAGCGGTAGTGGCGGCTTGGCCAAGCTGGGCTGACGCGCATAACCATAACGAATCGGTTTTTATGTTCCCGAGTCCGAGTCATAATCTTAACGAGCCAAAAAAGGCTAACAGGAGGAGATGGAAAGGAGAAGAAGGAAGAGGAATCTGGCCAGCACGTGGCCACGTGTAAGGCTACATTTTCGAAGCAGCTCGTCACTTCTAATGATAATCGCCATCAATTGCTTCGCGCGCGCCGCTACCATCTTTAGATGTCTTCCCCCGGGTCTCGCTTCTTGTTATTAGTGTTGCTTAATTTTATTCATATTCATCCAGCAGAAGTGGTGCCGCAGACCACTCAGTGACGCCAGTGACTCACCGAGATAAGCGGAAAAAGGAACAGTGTGCCGTTTTATCTCGCTTATCTCCGGCAATCCCCTTGGTGTAATATAGACGAAAGAGTACTTGCAAGCAAACAAAAGAAGAATATTCTGGTTTCGTGGCGAACACGCTAACGGGAGCTTGTGATAGTTACCGATGATCCATTCCAGGCTGACGGAAGGATAACGTCGGTCTCGCGAGCGAATGAAGCGTCAATAATGAAGCTACGCCAAGCGGAACAAAAAAAAAGGTGTTCTTATAACAATTGCTGATTGCGGTCTGAAAAAAAACGATTCAAAATTGTTTCAGCTCCAATTCCTTTTAAATCTGTTTGCATCTTTAATGAACACCAGTTTTTCTCTTCATGTTCCCTGTCCATCCTTTAACAGCTCATAATTTAAATAAAAAAAACAAATATTTCATCAAATCATGTAGTCAACTTGATGCAATTTCATTTGATATAAATACAAGGAAAAACGCTGGTCAATCGATGTATTTGCCATCCATTGGACAGTACCTAGTAGTACATTGAAGATCCGTTAAGTGGTAAGCAAATTTCAAGTCCATGAAATGTTTCAACAAACTCAATGCAAACAGTCCTTCAGTATAGTTAGGTACTTTTCCGGCTCCTTATCTTGACTGAAATCAAGAACAAATTAAGCACTAAGTTGTAATAAAACGCTCCCGGAAGCAAAGTAAAATCATCGGAACCGTTTCTGCTCCGTTTATCGGCAATTTATGTACGCAAATTGTGCTACTTGTGGTCGTTAAGTCGTTCAATATTGAACTTCTTTTCAGCGGAAAAAGATGCCGCTCTTTCGATACGCTTCCAATAAGCGATCCATAATGTGCTATTTTAGAAGAGAGAGAGATATAAACAAGGCAAGTCAATACTGGTTCCGTGTACAGCTGGGTTTTCCTAGCTTAATGCGCGCTTCCAGGATCTCGTTGTAGGATCGAAACTTGTTAGAGCCGGTGAGATGTCACCAGAAGTTCTGTTTTTTCTCGGAATTGTAATGCGATTCGTGTGACAGTTGTTGTAAATTGACAAATTTTCGATGCGTCTTATGGTGAGAGTTTGTTTTTCTTTCTTTTTTTTTCTTCTAGGGGTGGATATGTTGCGATATTCCTTAGTTTATAGTAACCTTTTTGAAGCAACGATGGAACTTGTCTGGTTCAGCATTGCTAACATGCCTCCTGCTATTTTCTGTGGAAATTTATCCTTGTTTTATAATGTCCTAAACACCTTACTTCTTCCTTTTTTCGAGAAAAACGCAGTGGGTAGGCTTATCGATTATAATGTTTCTGGAGAAGTCGACAGATGAATTGAAAGCTTTATTTCAACCTTTCACGGGAATTTTTCCATCAAAACGACATTAATGAGCCTAACGGAAAGGTGTTCTCGTCGAGGTTCAAAATAATAAGCCTGATGAATTATTAACGAAAGAAAGAAGCCAATTAAAATGCAAAAGAATAACCGACCTACCGGGACACCAATTAACAGACGCCAGTAAATAGACGGCAGATATTTGCCTTCCAATGCGCCTTTGTTCGATTGAAATGGATGTCACTGTCGGATTGGAACTAATTGACTGCAAACCATGCTGCCAAACATAACGAAACGGGCCAACGCTAGGTATTTGCTACATAATAACAGCAAAATTCAATTGATAAGCTACATTACCGCTCGGTTGAACCATATTTCATTTCAATAAGCTGATTTGCCGCTGAAATCATGAAACACATAACCAAGCATACAATGCGATCCTTGCGAAGCATTAGGGTCCCGTTTCGTTCACTGCTTTCCCAAAAATATCCTTAAACGCTGTAACGGAATGTAAAATACTTTCCCCCCTAAATGCTGTCTATTCATTTGGAAACCAAATCCATCATTCCACTTCACATCCTACAGGACGGTGGCACTTACTTCGCCCTTGGAGCACCGAACGAATGTCGGAAAACTATCGTCGATCAATGCCATTAAGACGCTTAGCAATCGCAGGCACAACCGAAAGGTACTGTCACCAGCAACTAGAGAAATCCTGTTATTTCGTCCGGTGCTGATGCTGAGCGACGGTTCCTCCGAGTTCCTCGGTCTGTCGCCCCCCAAGGGGGCACCCCGGCTTGGCTGATGATCAACAACCACCCCGCCGTCATTGCCAGCACTCGCCGGCAGCAAACAAGGCGGTGGTAGGGACGTGGCCATAGCACCCAGGCCGTGTTTCTTTGATCGCACAATCGAGCTTAATCGGATTACAATTTGGCATGGTTCGTTTTCCACCCCAAAAAGTGGAAGGAAGGACCGGGATGCCACCATGAAACTAGAACGCTGGTCTCCCTGGGTGTGGCCTTGTCAAAACCAAACTCGTTAGCGAGCGGTGACTTCCCTTTGATGGTCGCACGCAGCCAGCGTAGCGCAACGATGCCTCAGCAGCTTCAGATAACGGCTGGTTGGGGGCATTTTTCAAATTTCACATCACATTTCGCGCAAGATGTGACCTCGTGTGACGGTCCGGGGACTCCAACACGGACCACGCACTGCCAGCGAGTGCATCAATCACGCAGGGCATTCAAAGGACCGTTGGGTTCCCCTGAACATCGAATAGATTTGGAACAAAGCACACCACCGATCGGTTATTACTGAATCAAACAGAGGCTGGCACACACTCCAGCGCACCACTGCGCAACTGGACAGCTGCAGTAAAACTGGTTCCGTTTGGTTGGCTACGGTTGGATATCTATCGATTGAAGAACTCGAAGGGACCATTTTGTTTTGGCAATCGGGAAGCGAAAACAGAGAAACCACTTAGCGTCCAACCAGCCGCCCATCGATTGCCGATGTCTTAGCATCAAGATTTATTACGGTCACCGGTTCCGTCAGCAATCATGCGATAAATCGAAGGTGGTCACCGGTTTGACGGGATTGAAATAGTGGTTCACCAGCAAACAGCGGGCGTGTTTTCCGTTTTTTCTATACCTCTTCCTGTCTTCCTGCGCCCGGGATGTAAAGACCGGATGATGTATTGTTCAATTTAAAATTTGTCACTAAACCCAACCACTTCCTCTGCTGCAACGTAATTTCCAGGATTCCAAGTAAGACAGCACACATACCCATTCACGTATGTTGGTGGCAAGCCCTTCGAAGATAGCAAGATGGATATCTTGTGCGAGCTTATTAGCTGGCTGCATCGTGACGTAGACAGATCCATCTTGACAGATGCCGTACGTAAGCTCATCCCTCAGCTCGGACCAGCCCTGGCTCACCCCATACCTCGAGAGACGGAGAGTCCTCGGCCTGGACTGGGGGCTGGACTGGACCGGGACTGAGAAATTGCCGTCATTCAACTGTAACCATAAAAGTCCCATTTCCGCAATCGAAATCATAAATCATCAAACTAATTCCCTTATCAAGTGGCCGGCCGCAACCGCAAACACACCTCCCCCCTCACCTGCGCCCTTCTCCGTTCTCAATTCGGTGATTCGGATTCGGACGCGCGCGCGCGCGCGCCCTCGTCCAGAATCGATTGCCGCTGTCCAGGAATGTTCCAAGAAGTGAGCCCAAGAGAAGTGTCGTGTCGTTGCGAACGGTATACCCACTTCAAACCGTGCCCGCCTCTGCAACTTTCATCAAGCGTCCACTTTTCGTCTTACCCTCTTTTCGACCACCATTTGCCCCCTTCATCTTCCTCGACCGCTCGAGCACTGAAGACGATTTGCTCACTTTCACACTCTCCCACTTCACGTGCTGGCTAAGCGTTTCGCATCTCGCTGGCTTCGGTTGCTTTGGTGCGACGGTAAAGTGATTCTTATCATTGGCGTGCAGCCTGGAAGGATGATGGGAGATGAGGATCCTCCTCCGCCTCTTTATCACGGCTCCGATCGAGTTTGATTGCCCCTTTTTTTTTGGATGGGCGGCTGGGAGGATCCCGGAAATGACTCGCTGCTGGCGGCCATCGATGAGCGGGCCTAATGGAGGTGTCATCAAGTGCAGACGCAGTTCTCGTGGCCACAGCACTTCGATTGGAAGTGGCCACCATCCAGCAAGAAGGTCCAGGAGTACCGCAAGGGAAATCCAAGAAGCTGTGGAGGGGTTTTTCTATCGTTTTTCACGGACATTCCCTGGCAACGTTGCCAGCCTCTTTTCTCTGGCAACTCTGGCACCACAGCTGTTCCGACGTATTGTCCGCACGTGCGGCGAGAATACATTTCTCGACGCTGCTTTGTAGGCGGCGAGAGGATTGAATGATTTCACATTCCTAGAAGGTTGGACCTTTTTTTGTTCGCTTGCATATGGTCTTGCAGGATATGAAAAGAAACCTTACATGTTGGGTTCATGATTAAAACGTATTGGCTAGATGGAGAGGAAGGTTCTGAAACAATTCATATGCTGCTGCTGCTGCTGCTGCAATCGTTTGACCCTCGTGTCCGTTCCCTCTGCTAAGTCTGCAGCATTTCATTGCCTCATTGTTACGACAGTTCTCAGGAAAAAGAATTGACGACAATCGTTCGATCTCTCGTGTGTTCTGCTCGTCAGTTAGGGCCAATGCTTTGCGATTTTCCGGCTCTCTAAACAGACTTCCAGGATTTCGGTTGAACGGTTTCCCGGGGAAATGTTCACAATTCCACTCCGGTGACTAAGCGGTGGCGTACTGGCCAATTTTAACGATCCATATCACATTCTTTCTATTCCAAAACCACCCAAAGCATTCGTCGAAACGCCAGTCGAACCAATAAAACCACAAAATGGCGTAGAACTGCTTATTTGACTGTTTGGCTATTGGGGCAAGCAATCGTTAAAGGTCACCAGAAAAATGCCAATTATCTGGTGCTGTTTCCCTTCCCGGAACCTCACTCCGGAGCCGGCTTTCCACATTTTGGCCATTGACAACTGTTGAATGGGTTCGCTTTCAGGAAAGGCAATCGGAAATGTCTAATCCATCCGCTTCCACTGATGTTAGATAGCGAGTGTAGGCTTTGGTATTTTACGATGCAGTTTTCAAATCAGATTGCTCCGAGTTCCGATAACGAATGTCAGGTGCAATTTCATGCCGGTCATCCAATCTGATTGATGATTGTTTTAAAATTAACCACACTAGTTGGTAGTCAATTTGTTCGGATGCTCTCTGCGTATTTTTGTCCATTAACTAAATCAAAACTCCATCAACAAACCGGTGGTTCAATGTAAGAAACACTCTATATTCGCTTGCGAATAACCGTCCGGATGTCGGACGACCACGCACAAAAGCTACTAAATTGACTTCCACCCTAGACGGTGCTGCTCTGCTCGATGATATGATTTGCCGCTCCCTTGTCCTCTCTCCCGACCAGACCAGATTTCCATTCTAACGCCCATACAGATATCGCCTCCGGGGGGGATAGTACCGACGTTACCGCCCTTCAACATCAGCCGACAGTCGCTTCCGGTCGTTTGCGTGTGTGGGCGAACGTCGCGCTGAATATAAGGGAGCAGAGTGCGTGTCGTGAAGAGTCCATGTGTGCGTTTGCCCCATTCCGGAAAATGACTTGCCCCCTCCCACCACGCCATGCCACGCCACGTCCTGTCAGCTACTCAATCGTTTTGATATTCTTTTTTTTCTCTCTTGGCACTCGCACCAAACTCCGGTAGCTCCTGCTATCCAAATCCAACGCTTGTGGTTGACGTCACTAGGAAATAGTTTCAACAGCGCCACAGCAGAGCTGGCCAGTGCTCCGATCCCGCCCGATAAACTAGACCACTCGAATGACTTAATTTAGTTTTGACACGAATCGTTTGGCGTGACGTCGTGGTGGTGGTGGTGGCAGTGGCCCGTCCACCACGTCCGTTCCTACCAAAGGCTGGCGGAATGGTCGTTATGCAAATCGAAGAAATCACGGTGGAAATGGCTCAAACTGGGAGCACATTTTTCATTCGTGGCATTTGGCCGTGTGGTCCACAGTTTTCCGGGACTCGTTAGCGCAATAGCTCAGCCATGATTCATCATCATTTGCACGATTCCCTCGATTGCGTGTAGTGCCAGTTGATGTCGTATGCCGGGCCAGGGGGGCGGGAAAGGTTTTGCCAAGGAACACTCATATCGTGCCCTTACCGGATACTGTGAGAATGGGAGTTGGTTGGTTCGTTTAGGGAGTTTCAAACCTCCGCATCCGGTCGGTTTTGTATCGGTCGGATTGTCTGATCCTTGACTGTTTGCACTGCACTCAGCAAACGGCAACGATGATGGCTGGACGGCAAAGGATGACGATTGTTTGTGGGTTTTGCGGACGATTAGTCGAGAATTAGTGATCAGTGTTGGAAGGAGGCATCCACGAATGCCTTTCAGGAGTCGTCTCGTCTTCGACCTAATGGTTTCAATGGTTTCAGACTTCTCCAAGCATCAGGATACCGTTTTGAAAGCCGTATAGATTATTTACTAACAGATATGAACTAAACGAGTTTGTGGAATGATCTCGAGAAACCTCAACGTAAACACAAATACATTAGATCGCGCAGAGTAAAACCACAGCCCTGGGAACGCTTGATCTAACTCCACCATTTGATATGCTTAGAACGCTTCGGGTAACTTCTTGGAATGGACCCCACTGTACTTTTAGATCTGTCCAAAGATAGCACAAAATCAATTTTCATAAATACCACCCAAAGATTGTGCCGGCGCAAAGTTTCACTTGCATCTGCCCGAGATTCACTTCACGATAGATTCTGCCAGACTGCTATGTTTGGCACACAATCGGCCGGCGCCTGATGTCTGTTAAAGGTTAACGATGAATCGGCCCGCCTGGCCTGGCCTGGCCAAGTGCCGAGTAAATCTTCCCTAGATGATAATCGAAAACACGGACAAAAATAAATAAATAAACGCCCCGGATAGAACACACACCCAGACACCATCACACTACAGCCAGGGCCCGGGAATCGATAGAGAACGGAACGGAACCCAAGCGCAGGGCCCCTTCGCTTATACGCTAGACATTGTCCCGATAAGTGCCACAAAGCCGCCCGGGTGACAAGTGGGACAATTTATGGTGCCGATTTATTTCATAAATATGTAAACACTTAACTTCTATCTCGCATTCGCACCCCTCACTCCTTGCACCTTGCTTTGTTCGGCAGTACACGGCGGCTTCTACGCTCTCCACACACCGTGACTGTTTCCAGGTGAGGGAAACCATATTTTTCGTGCTGCACCGGCTGACTACCGGAGAAAAGAACAGAACTTTCCCGGTGGGAAGGGACGAGCTAGGTGGTTGGTGCTTGGCCTGACATGATCTACCAGTCAAGCGTTGATTTATCGTGTTTGGCGAGCGGAACCAACCTTCCGGCCTTGGATGTCGCTCGATCGCGCAGAACCCGGATACTTGAACGCCCGACGACGACATCGACGACGACGACGACGCGGAATATTATTTATAGAGCAGCGCACCGAAGGCGCCCCATAGGACACACCATTAATGGTGGCACTGATAAGCTGCATTATGTTCGACGCTTGTAATACGCTTTACAATGGGGTGCGTCCACGCCCGGGACAATGCCCTGGTGTTTGCCGGATATGTTTGGTGTTTGAGTTTGATGGATTCTGATCGTTTCGGCGGGGGGAAGGCTGTGTTGATATTTGTGGTTTAGTTCTAATAGCTTGGTTAGAACTTGTAACTTTTGGAAAGAGATACATTGGATGCTGATTACTTGCATTTTTTGTGTTATTTACTTCTGTTGCGAATCCATTAAAATATTGTGAGAAGGAGTAATGCAATAAAGAACGGAACATTTTATCTAGATAAATGGTTCATTAGCTTCTTTTCAAAGTATTCTAATTGTTATCCATCATTAATCATAGCTTCGAAAAATCTTATCAACAAAAGGTATTTTTGTTGATTCTATGTTTATTTATGCTTCATAAAGCCTATTACCAGGTGTATGCGTATGAAGCCCGTCTTTTTCATTCTTAAGCTGTATCTAAGCCAAATGGAGCTTTAAAGTCAGTCTAAGTGTTTTATTTTGTTCATTAGGAATCTGTTAAACATAATCGATGTGCAATTTTTCTAATTTAACACTAACAAATATTTTCATTGCGATTAAAATGGCAAGTTCCGATCTCAAAAACTGCGATTCGCGGACAACGTTCTTTTTTTGCCTCCATCTCAAAAAATCGGCGGTCGAATTGCATCAATTTTTTATTGAAGGTAACGGTGGACATGTTCTTACTGAAACACAGTGCAAAGTGTGGTTTGAAAATTATAAAAGTAGTGATATTAGAAGTCATCAAATTGCATGTCTTATTGGCCAAAACGGTTATTAATGATCATTAAAAGCAACAGGATGAGAATATAAGTGTTAGTCAATGCTTTGACATTAATGGTAACTTTAAAGCCTAAAGCATAATCAAAAATTCAATTTCAAACAAACATTAAGCTACGGAAGATGATCCATAATCCTGTTTCTGCGAGAGATGTGGTTGCGTTTAACCATTATTTTTTAATTTTTAATACCGTTTGAACTATTTTGAAGAATTGTTCTCACATTCCAATGCTCCATTCACTATCTAAATCTTTATTGACCTTTTTATTGCAGCATTCAAGTGCATTCTCAGTTATGAAATTAAAATCTTTTACTCAATGCAACATAATAATGCAACCAACGTTTCCAATTGAGTTACATTTTGAATCGTTAGCGCCAAAGCCTCAAAATGGCGTCATTCTTACATCCATCCACTGCAATTATAATAATATTGTACTTCGTTCTACGCTCCACTTCAATCAAGCACTTGGAAACACAAAGGGGAAAATATGCAAGTACTGCACGAGCCAGCTTCACGATCCTTGGCTCAAAAATAGGATCGCTAGGTCAACAATGGATCAACGTTTTCATCAACGGAGTAGAAATTAACGCACGCATCGCAGCCATTGCAGTGCTTCATCCAACCAAAACCAGGCACCGGTATGGGTGTGGTAGCATAAGAAGCAGCAAGGTTCACTGAGCACAATCATCGCTCGCTCGCTCGCTTGCTCTCGGTGCCGATACTTCAATCTCACAAACGCAGCCCCGGGTGGCAGCCCCATGGTCCGTGCTGCGATCTAATCGCTGTAATTAAATCATAAATCACGCTGCAAATGCAAAGCGTTTTTCGCGCACACATACACCAACAACGGGGACACGCGAGCGAGCGCATGAGCACGGTTCGCCAACTGTTTGAGCCAACAAGACGAGCGAACCCAAGGGGCTTTTCCGATGCGGCGGTGGTGGAATGGACCTGATGGAAGCCTTTAATCCTACCGAAGCTCAGCATGATACTCAGCGCCGCTGCTCACTACTAGCAGGGCCACCCGGCCCGGTCAGGCTCATTTCCCTGCCATCGAGCGCATGGCATGGATGGCTCTCGAGGAAACATTTCCATTTCCGGACTGCCCGCGTGTACCGCGTGACCGTGAGCCAACCATATTCCTATTTGCACTTGCAAGATGGCTCCCGCTTTCGCTCTCTCGCACTCGTCGCCATCGTCGTCATCGTCTTGCGTTCGAGCATAAAATATGCTCACATACGATAAATGCGAAAAACCGGTGCGGTGCACAGCTTGTACCACCGGCAAGAGCGTGTGTTTGTTGGTGTGTGGCAGCGAACAGAAGGCGCCCAAAAAAGGGTGGCCCACGGAAAACCACGGTCCTCGGTTGGGTTCGTAGGTGTGTCTTGTACCATTTGTGGCCACCGCCACGACCGTCGCAGCATCGTCTTTCATTCTGTTGAAACTGAAATGGGCGGTTGTCGGAGGTCGAGGCGCCATTTTGCACGAACCCTTGGCACACAGCACAGCCCGGGCACTCGAGCATCTCCTCTCTGGCACTGGCTCTGGCTCTGTCAGGCCATGCAGCGCGTTGTCCTTAATGCTAACGAGCAGCCATCATCTTCATCGTTCGCATGACAGGAGCTAAAACCACGGCATTCATCATCGCGGAACCAGCGGAACCAACGGAACCGGTTTCCGGTCGTCCTGGTGTAATGAACGGGACCAGCCGAAATACAAACATCGTCCTCTTCTCTACTTCTTCTTTCTGTTTTAGTTCGGTTATGGCCATGGGCTCATGTTACCCCCTTTTTCTGTCTGGGTAACTGGCACCGCATGTGATGCCGTTGCTGTCCAACCGACCATCCGCAGTGGAATTAAATGCAACATCCGGCTTTGATGCGACCATGCGAATGGTGGAACACTTTTGGTGCCACTGCTGGGTGCTAATTGAGCCAGCGTGTAACCCTTTGCACACTGCGAAGAAGAAAAACGCACTTGTCGCAATGTCCTTCAGCAACGCAACCGTTGAGTGGAGTCCCGGAGATGATTTGAATGTTGCTACGAACGCCCCGTCCTTTTTACGTGACCCTTAGCCGCGAGTCCCTATAAGAGGACCAACATAATTGCGCAACATAACTCTCGTGCGTGAGCACAAGCAGAGGAGACGCATCGCTGCATCACGAGTTTTTGTACAACTTTGTACATAAGTGACCTCTTTACTCTATCCATGGAGTGTGTTTAATCTAGCTGCCGTACAAAAATCAAGTTTCCTAAAAAAGAAAAAGTTTCAATAACAACTCCAAACACTCCCGTACACCTCTTCGGTTAATTGGTTTGAACCCCACCAATCGTGCCAGGAATCGGTGAATCCGGCACTCCAACATTAATTCTGTTTTGAAAAACAACTTCACAACGAAGGCTCTCATCACCTGTCGGTTTCACCGTCACCGACTTATCCGTCAGCAAAGCCGCAAAGCAGCAGCAGAAGTAGAAGAAGAAAGCACTCTCACCTTCTACCACATCAGCAGCAGCACGTTGTACGCGTTCGATTGCCCGGGGTTGCTTCCGACGGAATAAGGCCAATTTACCCTCCAAGTCACGTGCTGTAGCGTCGCCGGGGGGGTGATGTTTTGTTTTGTTATTTTTCGGTTTCGACTTCGACACTGCCGAGGACGCCCCGCTCTGATGTTTGGTGACTTTGGCTGTTCTTGGGGGCGCCAGTAGCTTGGTGCGTGGTTGTCAGGATTCAAAATGGCACACACGCAGCCACGCACACCGGGAGGATACATGTAAACAAATATTTGTCCACCACAAGCAACCGTGTAGCGAGCGTCATGTCATCGCGTCCCGGTAAATAGCCGCAGGTGTGGAAACTGCTACGCATAAGGATTTGGCAGGCCAAAACATCAAAACATCGATTGTTTTCTCACGTAGCCTAAGGAAGGGGGGGGGGGTGGATGGAGTGGGGTACGGGAAAGGCAACGTCTCGAAAGTAGCATCTTACACGCACGGATGTGATGCTTTTCGCTGATTAAACTAATTCATTTAATGCTTCGATCATGTTTTGCAGTGTGGTTTTGCAGCGTCAGCTCTAAGTGGCGCACCTTTTGTGCAGGAGTAGATAAATGACAGGTTTGACGCATAAATTTCATGGAGTGTTTTTTCTTAAAAATCAAAAAAGGTGCCACGATAAGCACATCATCGGTGCTAATGGTGGTTTACGGTGAACGGTGTGCCCTGACCATAAACTAACCATAAATGGTCACCAAACGTGGCCGGGTGGCGGTGAGGATGAGGTGAGCTCTAATGCTGGCTACCGCAGAAACCATATCGACGACAAATGGAAACATCGTACGCTCCACTAGATGGGAATGTGTTCGCTAGAAGGAGAGAGAGAGAGAGCGGTACACGGAGCGAGAGAGACAGAGAAAGAGAGAGAGAGAGAGAAAGTTCAAAATGAAGCCATAAGCTTCGCGCACGATGTCACGGCGAAACGGAGCGCGATCATATCATTTAATCAAATTTATCTGTCACATCACCTCACCAACCACCGTCCCATCCCTGCAGCCACACTATATGACCTGCAGTGTTCCGTACAACCGCAGAAACCAATGCGATGTACCATTAATGCCGATGTTTATGATCGTAGCGCCGGTGCAATCGGTCCATCCTCGCATCTCCCTTCTTCTACATTCTACTCTCTCTGCTTGATGGAAATGACCACAATTTACACCTCGGAACCGGTGGCGCTACAAGTGTGAACCGATTTGATGTGTGGCGACACTTTTTCCAGCGGGCGCGACCCGGGAATCCCGGTGGTTTAGCGTTTAGCAGGTGGAAGTAATTCGATTTTTCGCACGAAGGATTATGCGAGGAGGCATCGGGTGTTGCGGGTTGGTGAGAATATTGGTTTGTATGCTGCAATCTGTGTTTTAAACTAAGAGGCACTATTAGTTTGATCGCTGTTTCCATAAAGTGGCGAGAAGCAGACAAAATTAAACATATTTCATAAACTGGATTAACTAATCTTAACTAATAAACATAAATGAATTAACTAATTATTTATCGTTTATTATTTATTATATTTTGTTTCCGTTCATCCATTCCCTTCAAACGTCGCTAAACCAAATTGTACCAGTTTGTATTCAAGATTTGGCAGATGTAAATTAACGAACTATCAATAATGTTAGTGTATAAATACGGCTCCGCCCGTAATGATTCAACAAAAAAATAATTAGTAATGTTAGTATTATTTGCATATTAGATGCATGTCCTGGAATGTTGCAGGTTTGCATCAATTACAGAAAAACAGGAAAACTAATAAACGAAATGCGCAACACTAAACATCAACATGTAAACCATTCTCTTCCAATGTTTTAGCTTTGCTTGTGAAAAACCACGAAACCTCGATGTTTCGTCGAACGAATAACCAATTTTTCGGTTTTAATCACCCTTACTATGTTCTCTCATGTAATATTGGCCTTCCTTTCACCATTGTTATGTTCCTAATTATTATTATTGTTTATTATTATCAGCAAATACCATCTAACCAATCCAGCTAAAACCAATCAATCTTTCCATTCACGCCCCTGTATTAGATGAGGTAAGGTTCAACCAAATTGGAGGATCCGATCAGCCGCGCTCAACCTTTTCATACGGTTAGTGCATGCTGTCCAAACAATCTGACTATTTTAGAATGCAGTTCATTACATACGTAACACTGGCGTGTTAGCCGTAGCCGTGCAACAATTGTTAGCGAGTAATTTAGAGCGCTTATTACGTTAATGATAGAAACGCTAGGAATGAAATGAATTTTCGACAAAGTGCGAGTGCACGGGGGAAAAAGGTGGTGAATTCCATTGGCACAGATTAGCCAAATAAACTCGATCAGCTCCCAACGATACAGACAACATTTCGTTTGTGTGGAAGTAGCGATTTGACCCTATTATCGATGATTTGTATCTACTAAACGCTAGATGCTTGTTGTGTGATTCACCCCATTAGGTTTAACATGCACTCGTCTCCATCATTGAATATGGCTGCGTGGTTGTTACTGGTTGTAATGATGCTCTAATTTACATTGTACTTTCTATTTTTCTGGAATATAGTCCAATGAATATCGATTTCGCGTAAACTCAACTTATCAACTAGCATTCAATAATAGCCTTTGCGAAAAACAAAAATCCAAATGGTTTCTCATCTGTGCAGACCTTCAAGTACTGCAAATGGCAACCCATTATGAACGATGCAATTAGCTGTCCATCTCATATTTCCAATCAACCGACTACGACGATACGCAGTAATCGATAATCAAATTGACCTCCAATCAAACTATCTTTTGGGAATTGTAAGCACCGTTTAGTGCACCCTCACGATACTGATATTGGATATATTTTTCCCCACAAAAACAATAAATCATCACTGCAACCGTGCGCAGGGCATGCTGGGTTAATCAGATTAGTTATATGGATATTCCATATTAATTACAACTGACCGACTAACACACCCGACGATCCGATAAAGAGTCCCTGCTAGCCAGAACAAGCTTTGGTTGGCCCCTGGATAAAATGCCGAAACAAACCGGGTCCTGCTCGATACCACTCGTATAGAGTTCCGCCCAGCAGACCCAATAAAGCTTATGGGGTTCGATTCGTTTGGCTTACGCTCTGCCCAACTGGAAGCGAATCCATCTCCCCGATTGATCCCGATTCCACAAAAAAAGGAACCCCATATTCCCAGCTGAATTCCACGGAATTTACAGTCGAATGAGCGCGACTAAACATCAAAACAGCTCCACTATCCACTATACAAATATTAGTACCGGATGTACGTACCCGGCATCCATTTGCGATCCATTAGGCGGAAATGCAATCATGCTCATGTCATCGATCTTTATTTCCGCGATCATAAAAGCTAAAAACCGCTGGGTTGCGCTGCCCTCAAACCGAGCACCGAGCACTGGGGGTAGTATCAATCCTTTCAGCACCCCTTGTTCGGGGGATGTTTTAGCGAAAGACTGAACAAAAAATGCCGGATAAATCTCTCGCATGAAACAACGCACACAGACTCACAGAAAAGCTCGTGCAGCTGTTATAATAAAGCGGCACCGTGCGGCGGTCCGTGGGGAAATCTTGCAATTGAATTTGATGTGATGGATACGTTTGCAAAATGAGAGAAAGCAATCTCCATCACCGCGGTTCGCACTCAGGTGTCGCGTGGCGGATATTGAATATGTGCTCGGGCTACCTGGTGGCCACAACCTGGCATGGAGACCATTCGCGGCAAACGAAAAAGGCAAAGACGAATGCTTGGAGTGAGGCCACCACCGCCTTGGAGCACACCTTTGACATCGCCATCGCCAGGACAATAAGGCCGGAATCTGCGTGAGGTTCCGGTGGCCACCGTGGCGTCGTCGTCGTCGTCGTCGCATAGCGCAGCCACCACGGGAGGGGACCGTCGGTTTGGTTTCACTTTGTAATATTGTTGCGTCTGCACTGTGACGCAGCAGTGGCAGTGGCCCTTTGGGGCAGGCTGGCAGCCAGTCGAGCACGCAGGCACTAAGCGCTCCCGCAAATACCGTTCCGAACCGCAAGGATATGAGAGTGCGGAAAGAATTTCAATTTTATGGAAATGAGCAGCCCTTCTCCTCTCCGCCTCGAACCTCGAACCGATAGAAGTAGAGAGAAGTGTACTACTTGTACGCATCGGATCGGACGCGAATGTATTATTGCTCCGCGTGAGCGCCAAGATGCCGGCGTCGCAACAACAGCACAGTGACGGGGTCCGGGAGGCACG
Source organism: Anopheles aquasalis (assembly GCF_943734665.1). NCBI lineage: Eukaryota > Metazoa > Arthropoda > Insecta > Diptera > Culicidae > Anopheles > Anopheles aquasalis. The sequence continues at coordinate 59,693,853 of NC_064877.1, forward strand.
CGATGCGGATTCATCTTTGATTTGCTTGTTTCTGTTTCAAAGGAGCGCGCCTGAGGGGAGATAAAGGTGGGGGAAATGGGAAGAGGTGTACTGTCTGGTGTGTGTGGAATGTTTCTTATTTTTCATCACCTCCATCATCATCATCATCGTCATCTTTTTCGTCGTCAGCCGCATTGGCATTCGCTTCCTTATAGAGAGAGGGGGGGGGGGGGGGGGGGTGCGTACCCAGGAGTTGATATGGAAATGTGACTCCCGTCCCGGGACATTTTGGATAATTTTTCATGACGAACCACCCCGGATGATGGTTTGGCTTTCCGCGATTCCAAGATCCCCCCTTTTCTGTTCCGTTGATCGATGTACATTTGAAATGAGGCCAGAATACATCAGACCTGCCGGTTGGCTCAGTGAAGTGATGTTCCTTCCATCCCCATCCAGCTTCATTCACAAAAGATGAATTATTCCAGCCCGGAAATGGTTCACTGATCGGTCGAAGATGGGCCGAAACGATTGCTAGCTTGTTGGTGGAATGGAATGGTTTTCCTGCTTTGCATCGACTCATGGATCATTCACCGGAAGACGTGGACTGTGTGCGTTTTCTTAGCATCGTAATCTTTTATCTATTACATTGGAGGTAGCAATGAAATCATTTCACCGAGGAAAGGGAACAAAGGGAATCAAGATAAAGAAAACATAGAAGAATACATTTCATTGACAGTGGAAAGCTGCTCCATGATTAGCTTGAAATAGAGCCCCCCCTTTGAAGTAATCTTTCTGGTGTAATCTTTGATTTGGATAAAAATGCAATCATTTTATAGATTCTTGCAAATCATTGCATTGACAATACCAACATAATCAAGAATTTCAAAGTATTTTATGCCGCTGTTTATTTTGCTCATCTAAGCTCCCTATCAGGTGCATGGTATGGCTTATACGAGGCTCTCCTATGACCAACATATTTATCTGAGACTTATCGCGGCAATATGATATCTCTGGAGTAGGATCATTGAGTCGTTTGATTTTATGGTTTAATTAAATGAAGTTAAGTTTAATGAATTTAAATTGAATTTGAAGACCGCAAAAGATTGCTTTAACATAGCTACTTCTAGCATACAAACCCATTTTTGTCTAGTTTTGGACTAGCACATGAAACCGTTTTTAAGAAATCCGCGCGAACGCAATGTGTTACCAACGATTGTGGTATGTTTTTTGTATTGTCACAATGAAAGATTATTTGTTTCAAGGCTGTTGAAAAAATATGTAAATGCGGTCAAAAACCAGTCTACAGCAAGCCAAAGACAGCGTCGTGATCATACACTATTTGGGGCTAAAGTAATCAACACTTTTAATATGTGTTCTTAAAGGAGAACAGACTATTCCCACAAAGAGATTTTAAATTGAAGCTCAAATATCCTTAAAAAGACGTAGTGAAGTTTTGAAACCTAGTGTACTGACCAAAACCACAAAGGTGTAACGAGTATTTTGGACAAATTTGGTTTAAATTTCTTAGAGAACAATTTTGATGTCAGAATTTCCTTTTTCATATCTAATACTCTGCATGCCACTACATGCACATTACTGTACCACCTTAGACTGCTTTGTCCTCCTTACCCTACACTAACGAAGCGAAAAGCTAGACACATCTTAATCTGTTCCTTTCCGTTTTTTCCCCTTCACTTTTAAACACCCTCATCCAACCGAATAAACGCCCCCAGCTTACCCAGCAGCTACTTATGGTGGCGATGATGGAAAAAAATGGTTTCCACTGTGTTGTTTTTTTGTCTTTCGAAATCATAAAAAATCAATAGAACCTGCTGAGAACCTGCGTCCCCAGCCGTACACTAGACGACAGTTCGCTTCGGTGATCAAATCCAGCGAAACGCCACTCACTGAAAGGTGATTGGATACCCTATTTTTAAACTCCTAAACCGTCCACCCACCTCTGGTCACAACCTCTGGATCGCGCGGTGACGCAAATGGCGCAAAACACGTGCAACATCGTGGAGGGGGGGGGGGGGGGATTTGGAGCGATACTTAAATCATCATTATCGAGCGAATGTGAGAGGCGAACGACAAAAGCACTCCGCCGGAACGGGAGGAGTGGCCGCGCCTTATAGCATGCCATGCCCTGCCACGCCAGCCAGCCAGCTAGCTTATGCTGCCAGCCATATGCTGTGTAGCCCGAAAATTGAAAGCAATCATTGCGACAGTGTGGTGCCATTTTGCCAGCCAGTTCCTGCTCCTCCTAGGAAGCTTTTCCATTTTTCCGTTCCTCGTTCCGATTTTAGTGGGCCTGTTTTGGGTTGGCCCTCGGTGCAAGGGGAAAAAAGGTGAAATTTTCCACCCAGAAAAAAAACGGTCCAACGGGATGCGGCTCAGGCAGTAGCAATGGCAGGAGCAGGAGGCTACAGGGCTCCAGCTCAGGCTGATCCGGTGATGACGGCCCGTTTTCGACCTTCGACGACGGGTGTTAACGAGCGAACCGGGTCGGCCGGCCCGCGTTTTCCGTTCGTTTCGATGGTTGGAAAAACAAATTCCGGCATGTTTTGTCAATGTGTCTCCCCTTCCCTTCCACCCGAAAAGGAGCCAGAGGAGGAGCCACACAACACTTTACGTGCCGTCGTAGTTCCGGTGGAGCGCTGGAGAGAGATTTGAAGAACGAAAGAAGAAAAAAAAAATAGCACAGCCAACTAGACAAAGTTCAACAGAACAGACGACAACGAGGACGTGGTGATGGCGAAAGTTCAAACAGACCGCCTCCCGGTCGACCGCCTGCTGTCAAAATCCGGGAACCGGATCGAAGGAGGGAACAAAAAACACAAGAAACCCGTTGCCACCGGTGCCCGTGGTCACCATCGGAGCTCGAGCGAAACCCCGGCGCAGCAGAATGGTGCTGCGATGATCAGCAAAAATAAAAGTGTCAATCAACTCCCACCGCCGACCGCTTCGGTAAGATGGTGTCCCCGGCCTTGTCGCCCACTGGAACGTCTGCTCCCTGACACGGAACGACCAGTGATGCCAGTGATGCTGCTGCTGCTGCTGCTGCTGCTGCTGCTGATGGTGAGGTGGCGTGACTCCTTCTCGGTTTGTTTCTTCGTCGATGATCTGGATTCATGTCTTCTTCCTCTTCTTTGTCTTCTTCCTTCTTCCATGGCTTACTTTGGTTCCATCCAACCGGTGCTTCATTCCGGACATGCTGCCACACTGTTGGCCGACCGGTCCGGGCACGCACATCCATCCAGGCGCACGTTCCACCGACGAGCGTCACCATTGAGACCGTTCGTTGCGCTAGCATGGAAAGCGAAAGTACGGTCGAGGAAGGTGCTGATGGATGCGAACGTACTGGTTCGGTTCGGTGTGCTCACGTGTGCCAAGGATTTACTTCCGCCTTCGAACTCCACGGTACGTGCTCTCTCTCTCTTACCGTGGGAAGTGCGTGAATACCGTCAGCAGAAGCTTAAAGCGGTCTGATGAGTGAAGACTAGCTGAGCTCCATGTGCACTGATCTATTCAACTGTCCTGTCCTCTGTCCAGTCTAGTGTCCTGAGTCGTCTGCCTGCCTGTCGTAAATCGGACTGTGCTGCAACTTACAAACCAATGTCCGGGATGACAGGAATGATTATTGGTGGTTGGTACTTGGGTAGCTGTAGCTCTGTGCTGTCAGTACAGATGGATGGATGGAGAAATGGACAATGCAGACACCCAGGGAGCTTTATCTTCAAAACTTGCCGCAACGAGCCTCATAGCAATAAGTTGACAAGACAGAACGACCCGACCTGACTGCCATCATTTTCTGGGAGAGTTTCGTCTGAAGGACTCCACCATTTACCGAAGGCATCCAACGAACAGCGCACGGACTGCAACGGAACATAAGATCTAAGAGTGTCTTTCAGTAGTGCAGGGGACCCAAATGTGCCAAGGTGTGCACTTCTAATCTTGCAACCATTTTCCTGAAGAGCAGCTACTCTCCATCTGCATCACTCTCGGCTCCACTGTCATGATGAATTGCTGCAGTAACATGACTTGAATCTTGTAAACCTACGGAGAAGGAGGGTCACTTTTGGTCCACATTCCCGTGCGTCGCCTGCCGTCGTCCTGGACAAATGAATGGCAGCAGCAGCAGCCCTCCTTTAGCGCCCACTAATGCACGCTATTAATATTAACGAGGTGCCGCGCTTCAGACCAGATACTCACGTCGCTACGTCAGTAAATGTTGCAGCAGCAGCAGCAGCAACGGTACTTGCTTCCTGATTAAAGCACCGTGCACCGTGCACCGTGATGATGGCAAACACAGTGACAGTAACGTTACGTTCGTCCTCGACGTGCACGCCATCGATGCACCGCCTCCTTCCAGCGTGGGCCGAGAAGCACGTCACCGCCACGGACGATTACAGCAATTAAACATTGGCGGAACGTGCGCTCGCATGCAGATTGACGGCTGCTGCTGATGCCGCAGGTGGCAGCGGAGCGTGGACACGAATTTAGCGGCAGCCCATCGCCAAACCACAAGACCTCGACCCTCGTGGCTGTGGCTGCTCGCGAGGCGCGCGTGAGATCCGATAATGGAGGCAAATATTCACTTTCTCACCACTGGAATGCTGCACGGGCAATGGCAATGGAGGCCGGCCAGTGCTCCAAGGCACGAACCAGACCAGTCCAGTGGCGTCCATCTAATCGGGGGGATGGGGCATCTGCACGAACGGTGCAGCTTCTTCCAGGCGCCCATCAAGATGCCCCATCAGTCCATGGTCATGATTCTTTAATGAAGCTTTGCGATGTCCAGCGGTGCCGCCGGTGGGGTGCTGGTGGTGGTGGTGGGTTCGTAATGAAGCGAAGTGCGCCCACCGTGGCTCACCGAGAAGCCGGCAAGAAGCTGAACGACGACGACGGATAAGCGATAAGCGAACGGTAAAGAACGGAATGTATTCCGTTCTCGGGCGCAACAGACACACAGAGAATAGTTCGCTGCATGTTCCGGTGCTATGCAAAGGCGGGTGCTTGCATTCTCTATCCTTTCACCCTACCTTGCCTTCCCCTCCCTCTCCATCCACTGGACACAAAAATGGAGATGATTTGTGAGCTTGCGATGTTAGCTTTCGTGATGGCCCCGGTGATGGTGGTGCCCGGGCGGGGTGTCAAGGGGACGTATGGCGCTCCAGACACCGTCATGAATAAGATGGAACGTTCTACAACCGTGAAGAGACGTGTTCGCTTGCGCTTTCGCTCTTCATCTTCCCCCATTCTACCTATTTCCATTGCCATCCCGCTCCCTAGGTACAGTGCAATGAAGTGAATTTTTACATTTTATAACCCCTCCGGAGGCCATACGGGCTAGCTGCTAGCCCGATGCGATGTATCGCCCACAGGTAGACAAACGCTCGTCTACCCGGCATGCTGCAGCGTATGCTCCCGGCACCGGGCACCGGGTTATCTCGCTTCAGTTTGGAGCAGTTTGTTATGTTAACTGCCACAAAAGGATGCACGTAAAGAGGAAAGGCAGGGGCGCCACTCGAGATTGCCATTTATTATTGTTGAAACCACCTCCGCCCCAATTAACCGACGTCTCGGACCGGTCGTGCGGTCACGATGTGCCGGACTGTTTGCAGCGGTGCAATGTTCGTTTACACGGCTGCATCGTTTTATTTAACATTTCACCGTCCGGCAACACGAGGAGATGTAAATTCATGAATGAGTTTCGTAGAAAGAACGAGTACACACCGTTTATTAAATGGAGTGAATAGAGAGAAACCCCTTTTATAATTTGCCACATCCAATGATGTACAAGTTGTATCCAGTCTTGTAGAAAAAAATCCGGAATATTAAAATAATGAAATATCTTGGTGATGCTGCCTGATCCTATCAAATTTACAGAGAAAGAAAGTATGGAATGATTTACAATCAAACATTTTTAACATTCATTTGAGAAATCTACAGCATGAAAACATCGCTAAAAAAGTGGGTATATCCTTCCAACGGACTGGAACGGGATTTTTTGCTACCTGAAAAAAACATCTGACAAAAATTACTCTGCATCACGGCGTCTATGCTTTCTAGTGGTAAGTTTTTCGAAACAGTAGTAAACTGTGTTGAAGGTAATCGTTATAGTATGCTAATAGTTTGGTTTTTACCAGCTTTAGGACGGAGCCATGATCTGAACCTTCTTACCTGCCAAGAGGGTACCCCGATTTTCATGATCATCCCTGCAAGCACATAATGGCTGCCATAAATGTAGGTACAGCAGAACTCTCGATCTTACCTACCAGGTAGATTCATATTTAGCGGTTACGGTTTGTATAAATAGAAAGTTACAGTGATAGGTTCGGCTAGTATGTTTGTTACATTCACTCGATAAAGACGTCAACTACATCCGTCAGCCATAATTGGCTCATAAGAGCTCTTACGTAGTTTCTTTGGTGATGGTTTGTGAAAATAGTGGAAAAAGTGCCAACAATAAATCACGCAGTTTAAGCGATCCCGCAGATATTACAAGTTTGTTTTCCTGAAGATTACAACAGGAAAGCTAACATCATCAGCCACCTTAGACAGAGCTGTACAAGCCAATATTCCAAGATTAACCACTTGGAACGGCACCAAATCTTCCCTTATAAAAGCTCAAAATGCAATCTCTAACTGAACTCAATCAAAAACTCCTAGAAATTAATGATCAACTATCTCAAATGAAAAATTCCATAGAAACTACATGTTTAAGGATCAATCAACATGAGTTGCTGTTCACACCAGGCATTGAACCATCTGCGAACCAAGAGGGGAATTCTTCACCCCAGATAAGTATACCCGCTCCAATACTATCAGGAAATCGTTGTAAGATTCCTGAAATTATCAAAATGTTGCCTACATTTGATGGTAACAAAAAGCAACTTACTAGTTGGCTTGTGACTGCTGAGAGGACACTCCGGTCATTCGAAAACCGTGTGGATCCAGATATATTTGACGTTTATTTGACCGCAGTAATCAATAAAGTTGAAGGACATGCCAAACGTATACTTTGTATGAACGGAAACCCGAAAACATTTGATGGTGTTTGGCATATTTTAGTTGAGTCCTTCGGCGGTAAACCGGAACTTTCGGAGTACCAATACGAGCTCTGGCATAACAAAATGGATGGAAACGTGACTAATCATTATGTCAAAACTAAGGAGCTCGTACATAATATTAAATTAATAACCAGACAAAATCCTAAATACAATAAACACTGGGATGCTATAAATGCGTTCATCGATGAGTATAGCCTAGCAGCATACGTAAGTGGCCTACCAAAACCATATATCGGCTATGCGCAAGCTTCTCAGCCAAAAAACATTGATGATGCGTATGCATTTATGTGCCTACTTGTGGCTGACACAAGCGATTACCTATTATAAAGTTGAAAATGCCGCAAATGCTGAAAATTTCAAATCAAAAGAAATACTTATTTCTTTCTAGACCATCCAACCCATCAGGTTACAGATTCACTGGTTAAGGATAACCCATTTAAGAACATTTAAGAAGAGTTTGTGAAAACTATTCATCTAGTTATTTGAACATAGAATTTGACTCATTAAAATCTAACCGGAGAACCAGAAAATCTAGCATTTTTTTAAGGAATGTGCATAATCTAATCGTATCAAATATCATGTTATAAGCCAAGAACCCCAATTTTGCTGAAACAATTTACTGTAGAAAGTCTACCAGCTGTATACAGCAGTATGGAAGAATGCAACTTATACCGACAATTTAAATCAATAAACTTACTGCTAATGACCTTAACAGTACAGCAGAAGGTATCTTTTCATCGATTGCGTGACTGGTGCTTCACCACCATATTCCTCCATTGCCGGTTACCAGCAACTCCACTCGCGTATCGTTCCCGTTCGCTCAAGGTTACACCACCTTCCTTCCTTTCACCGCAATTAAAAAATTCAATTTCCACGTAAAGTCCATTTCCAATCATTTTTTTTTTTTTTTTGGTTTCGTTCGCCGGTAGTTTTCCAATCGGATTGCACTTCAATCGAACCAGACGGTCCATCGGCTTCCATCGGCACAACTGCACACGGTTCGGTTTCGAGTTTGTAATTTTCCATTTCCGTTCTCATTTCTGTCTCGAGCGCACTTCGCACGAGCGGGTGCTGAAATTGCCCAGCACAGCATTGCACAATATGCTAATAGTGTGCAATCCAGACACACGTGCGCAGGGGATAGACGAAATCAAACCGGACGCTCCAGCACATTATGGTCGGGTAATGGGAAAACTTTTTTTCCAGCTCAAGTGTCAGCGCACACTTCTCCGCCGTGTTTCCTATCGCGCACCGAGAAGGAAAGCAGTCGAATTGGTGGTGGAGCACCACAAAAAAAAGGGGATTCCATTGGTCATTTCCGGCGGAATGATCGCGATCACTCTTATGTTTCCTATGCTGCGGCTTACCGGGAGATTTGAAGAGGTGTTATGTTGCACAACTGGAAATGATTTCCTTTTACTCATCGTTTACATACAGCGTGTCGATATAGTTCAATTCCTCCACGGTAGTGATTGCACACAAAGCGTTGCAAGCCCTTTGCACTTACATTAAACAAAGAAATTATGATGGCGGCGCCCTGTTGCACGCCGTTCCAATGACACCAATTCTTACTAACGCTTCTTATTTTCAGCGAATCGAGTCTCACAAATTCTCTTTCGCCGGGAGCAGACAGCACAAAATGCCCCGAAAAATGCTGACCGCCAGAGTGCCAGTGTTTCGTCCGGTGACGTGGATTAAATCACGTCACGATTGAATCGCTGCTCCTGGGTGGAAGGGAGCTCTTTAAAAATCCCGAACCGTTCATCGACATCCACCAGCGGAACCGGTAGGGAGCAGAAGAAAAGCATAAATAAATGATGACACCCCGACTGGCGGAAACGGGGCGAAGAAGAAAAACTGGCCCGTAAATCTTTTATGCACTTTCGAACGAAACCCCCGGACCCGTAATCTCGAGGGGAGGGCTTTTGCGATGATGCTCCAGCTACCAGGGTACCATTTCGACGTTTCGCTCGCCAACGACGGTCGACAGTCGACGGCCGACGGTTGAACGGGGCCGAAGTTTGAGTCGAAGTCGAACGCGACGCCAGCCAGTCAAAGGTGGGACGCCATTTGTCCGTCAGATTAATTCTTCGCCAGTGCCAGCGTGAAAGCATCGAAGCAGCAGCGGCAGCAGCACACCTGATGAAACATTCAACAATTGCTGACAGCCGTTTAGGCGATGGCGAAGACAGACGGAGGGAATTGATGGCAGCGAGTGGTAGGCGAGACAGAATGGGTAACCAATCAATAGCCTCTGGTTGGTTTGGCGGTCTGCAGGTTGGGTGGTCGGTTCGCGGTAGTGCCCTTTAGAATTGGGATGAGTGAGTTAGATCACTTTACGTCGATAAATAAATTATTACCTTTGCTCACCTCGATTCACAGAGTAATCTTCATTTAGGGTTTTCAAGACTTCTCCTTTACTGCACCAGGGAGTTCCCCTAATCGAATAACACTTAACCGCATGAGAAATGGATTGACCCGAAGAGAAGGTGAGAAAATTGAGAAAATTTTTAGGAGAATTAATTTTCCCAACCATTTCGCCCACTGGCGAATCTGCCCGCTAAAATGCCAACAAAACCAGCAACCTTGGCAGCTGCAACAAGGCATACCACGGAGCATGGACACGGACTTCTGCATCCCCCCTTTTTTCCTAGTCAGTCGGCTAAGGGGTTGATTATGGAATGTAATTAGAAATCCCTTTTCACACCGAAAAAGGCCCCGCCGGTGTTTCGGTAAACCACGATCCGCATCATTTTTTTTTTTATGCTGCCCCGCCATGCCTATGCAAACACCAGTTCCGGGCACCGGTTGTTTACGGTTGGTACACTCCGAATCCATTAGCAGTGAAATTGTTTTACAAAAAATGTAAAGTCCGCGCGCACCCGAAAAATGGAGTTCCCGGTTTGGTTCGAAACGCCGGTCCGAAGATTCCGGTCGAGCCGATATCCCTTTTTTGATATCCAATTAGCGTTCGCCGAAGGCGCCATTAATTGATTCTTTCGTATCTACGGGCGTTTCCCTTTTTGCGCTCCCGAAAACCCTTCAACCGGTGCTTTATTTTGTTCTCCTTCTAGATAAGATATTCGAAGCTGAAAGAAGTTTACAATCGGGCGCTACCGTTGCCTGTCTGCTGGGATTGGGATTGTTGCAGCATTGTCGCGAGGCATAATCCTTGATAATCCAATTTGCCACGACAAAAGGCTCCCACTAATCCTTTATCTGGTTGGTGAGCTGGAATTACAAGCACGCGCTACATAAACCCAGGGAGAAGCATCATGGATTAGGCGTCTTCAATGGCCCGAGGGTAGCCACAAAACATGAAGGGCGCCGGCGATGCGCACGTGGTGATGCATAAGCTAATACGTGGGTTTGATCGGAAAATACAGAACAATGTGATGGTGCAAGAGCAAAGCAACAGAATTAATGTTTTCCTCAACAAATGAAATGCTTCTCAATCCTTCATTCCCTTGTGTTACTGGTGGAGGGGCCCTCGACGAATAACAGCAAACCGCCTAAAGCATAATCTTTCTTTCCACGGCACATAATATTAGGGAGGTAGATCATGAAAATTTACACCCATCGCAAAAGGGCAGTAACCGGCTAGTGTTTGCGCCCCACCCTGCTTTTTTATGTTTTTCATCCATTTCCCGCCGGCACGTGCTCCTTCTGGGAACCAAACTCACCTTTGATTTGCACACCACGCCCGGAGCAGGACCCCCCGGGGGGGTGGAGAAAGGGAGGGAAAGCCCAAAAGATGAAAGTGAATACTTTCAGCCAGCATCCACCGGACGGACGGATGGTGGAAAATATTTTCATCAAAGTGGAAAATCAAGTGCAAAAATGTACGCACGCCAACGCTCGCTGTCCTCAGCCACCGACAACCAACAACATCGACAACAACAAAAAAAACCGGGTTCAAAAATGGAAACACGATACTCCAGTTACCTCCGAGGTTGCGCGAGTGGGAATGTGCGAAGTGCTGCATTAAAAGTGCTACTCCACCCCAGAACGTTTCGCAGAACGCAAGAGATAAGAGCGGCGGGGGGAGGAATTTTTGTGTGAAAATGGTTGGGGAAATTGAGTGAAATGCATCCCTTGTTCATGTCGGCGTACGTCAGCCGCAGAGTGGCTGATGCTATCGTTGCTTTTCCCTCTCCTCTCCTGTGTCTCTCCTCTGCTCTAGACCTGCCCGGCTCGATCGTTCTGTAATACGTCAAAAGCTGGTGCTCACCAAGTTTATTCACAGAAGAAGAATTGAGCTGCAGATAAGCAGCCATCTCATTGGGTTGGCATCAGTCATTCACTAAGTTTCTTTCCACGAATCGCTGGAGTTTTCCTTCTCTTTCCAGTAGCACAGTTTTCCACAATCAAAGGGAACGATGCGATGATCATACTTACCACAACCTACAACCTAGCATTTCGGGGACGTTGAACGTATCGTAAAACAGAAACACAAACTTCACACAAACTAGGTATCTCAGAGTACAGATTTCAGACGAGATTTTTTTTTATTTCATCTCGATCTCCCTCTTCGGTTTTCGGCTTATGCTGATCCGTATCGGACAAATCAAATCACTCCCACATTTCACATGGTGGTTTGGAATTTTGGAATTAGTTTAGCCATGTGTCCGTGCCGCGCTTCTCTTACCCTTTTATTGTTCCCCTCGATATTCCTTTTTTTGATGGAATGTGTTCGTTTTTTTTTCGTTTGCTTTCACTTTCTCAGCTCTTTCACGGTCAATTCGTGTTTCTGTTACTCTCTTTTACAACTCGTTCTCATGCTTTATATTAGCTAAATGATTTATAATCTTTTATCCCTCTCTTAGCTCCCCTTTCATCTTTAGTCGCTAGTGTTGAACAAGTTTTCATTGAATTTGTGTTTGACTTTTACATCTGCTCTCCTTCCCTCGAAAGAAAACCAAACCATTTCGTCTATGAGATTTTATTTACATTTTGCTTAATAAGCTCTTACTGCTAGAGTTTAATTTTCTGCTCCATGAAGATGGAGATTGAGCTAAACGAATGATTGATTGGGAATGAGTTTGCCGACAGACTTCTGAACTTACTCGCTAGCATTTGTACACATACACATACACTCACGAATGACGCTGGACGATCTCAAAAAGGGTAAAACGTTTACACAACCAACCGGAAAACCGGGAACAAACATGACATCCGACGATTGGATCTGATTGGAGTAAACGAATGATGTTCCCTTGGACGAAGACGAAAGCAATGCCTTTGGTGGCTTACTGGCTGCCTGGCTGCCTGGCAGCCGGCCAAAAACATTCCTCGTAATGTAATGCAAACGCATTGCAATCAATATCCTTATGCAAGGCTGGAACAGATAAACAGGACACCGACCAAGCGACAGCCGAGGAAGGAGCAACCGAATCACTCACTTCCTTTTTGGCGCACAATTTATCTTCTCACTCTCGCTGCGGATTGAAGGCTTGAAGCGTTCGTCAGCAGAAAACAACAAAACAACTGCAACCAAAAAAAAACTGCCTCCCGATCTCCCGAACAAACAAACAAATCGAGAGAAAGACTTGCACCAAGTGTCCTCCGTCCCTTTTTGCCAATGCCGTCACATCCACATCAGCTTTATCTCTATCAGCCATTGCTGGAGGCGCTGCTGAGGTGGATTAGTGGAGACATTGGCAACGCTTCTCTGCTTTGGCCACCAACTGGTGCCAAAAGCTGCGGGCCAACGTGATCCATTTGGCCTCGGTCTCGGCCTCGGATCACAGAAGAACGCTCGTCCAAAACGCTCCGAACTCCGAGAACGGCAAATGTGGAATTCATCCCGAAATAATTTATCTTCGCAGGAATCGCTACCAACGGACTTTCGTTCGTTCGTGTCCCGGTTCTCTTGGTCTCCGTGTTCCTCCCACCACTAACTCCTTGACTGCCAGTCCAGATCGCTATCCAGTGAGCCATCTTCGTGGCTTCTTGACCGACCGGCATCACTGGAGTACGCTCTGATAAATTATTTTATTTTATTTCCTCCACCACCAGCCCCACCAGCACGACCAGGAGAAGGATAAGGAGGCGGATAACTCCCTTCCGAATGCTCATAAAGAGAACGGCGACATGCGTTCCTCCGGTTCCCCTTTCGTTCCAAGCGAACGAAGCGGGTGGCGGTGCCGGTCTCGCCCTCATCGTTTATCCTATCCTTTTCTTTGTTTCTTTGTGGCTGCACCGCACCAGGCGACGTGATCCTGTCAAGGATGAACGAACCTCATCTATCTGCTCCACGTGCACACCACTAGCCCCCTTTTTCTCCTCCTCCTCCTTCTTGCACCCCAACCAGCGCACTCTTCTTCATCTCGTTAGCAACATGATGAATGTGTATTTACAGATTCCATTGCGATCCCTTCACACACATGCTCGCACCCACATCCACCCACACGCGTGGTCGACACCATGAATCAGGATTTGTAAAATGCTTCCTCGGGACCACCCTTTCCCCATTTTCGGGGCGCGTGTGCTACAAATTGGTTGTTCGGTTTCACCAGTAACAGTTCCATTTGTTCCGCTTTCTTCCTTCGGAGAGTCTTCAGTACTATGGCATTTTCTAGTAACATGATACACCTGTCCCCTTCTAGATTTTATCATAATATAGAACGTAAAACAGCTCTTTCCTTCTCTCGATCTCTCCCTTTCTCTGTTCCTGTATATACAACCAGCTCAGCTTTTATTCCCTTTCCTTGTAATTTACAGTGAACTTGCTGCATCAACTCGGTTTTCAAAAATCCAATCAGTTCCTTGCAAACCAGCCCTTTCGCCAGCGGCGGCCATCATTGCTAGCACGACAAGCGCATCTAATCAACGCGATCGAAACGCTGCCAGCGCGCGAGCGTTGGTATGGCTTGACGAGCCACTTACCTCGATCGACCGCCAGACGGTACGTTGCTGAGCACCAGGACCAGTAGCAGCAGCACGGCCGAGAGCAGAACGTTGATTTGCGCCCTCCCGGTGCCCTGGATCGCTGCCGGATGTTCACCTTCATTCATTCGTTCCAAGGATGAAGTAGTTCGCGATGGCGGTAGGAGTCAGCAATCATTGTGAGCGCGAAAATAATGGAGAGTAATTTAAATCAAGAGTAAATGTCATTTGCTCAACCACCACCATCACCTCCACCACTACAGCATCCATCGTCAGTCAGTGAGATGACGCGTTGCGCTGCATGAATTGATGCGACTTACCGTTGAGCACATGGACGTGTACCGTCATCGGGTTGGCGGTCGATGGCAGGCACGTGTACTTGCCGGAGTCGGAGGAGCGGGCCCGCTGGATCAGCAGATAGGACGTTGTGATGTCGCCCTTCTCCGTGATCACCGATACACCGCCCCGTGGTGAATCGTAGTTGATTTCCTGTGTAGAGAAACGACATAAAAAGAGAAAGGTTTTCTATGAGATGCAGACCATGAAAGCAGAGGGTTCAAATGGAGTCTCTCCTCTTCCGGTGGCCAGATGCAAGCAAGGACCAGAAAACAATTGTAGCGACTTATGCAAACTCAATACATTTACAAGGGAGCAGGTGTTGTTCCAATGAACTAGCATCGTTCAAGCCAAGATAAAATGTAATTGCGGTTGTGTGTCGGTGAAAGTGTGTAGAGGGAGCTTTTAGCTCGAGCTAACACAAACACTGTTCCCGGTGTCCAATACACCCAGGAGAGATCCTTCCAGTGAGCCATGAAATCAGCTCATGGCCCATCGAACCGCCAGTCCATCGGATGCCATGGTGATGATCATGGTGAGAAGCTTTCAAGGAATGTCCTTAAAGTACCCAGCACCACGAACACTGCTGTGATGGATCGGGAACGGTCATCAAAATTGATAGAATTTTCGATAAAAAAAAAGAAGGACTTTCATTGCGAGAAGGAAAGCGAAAGAGAAGTCGCAGGAGAGCCAATCGAGCGAAGGATAAACTCATTAGGACTCCTCGTGAACCACCTCTACCGCCAACACCTTGAGGCAACTTCCTGTTCTGGCGAATACTTCCGATGTCGATTCCGCTGGAGCAACTTTTCTCGCTTGGAATCGCTGGATCGGGAATCGAGATGGTTTTATTTATCAAATGATTAAGTAACGCTTTCCGGTTTGATGGAGTTGCTGGTTCTTTTGCTTGAGGTGGAAGAACGACGGAAGGATTTTTTTTTTTTCGTTTCGTCGGCTGCCACCTTCAGGCTGTTAATTACCTCGACATTCACGGAGTGGTCTCGAGGTGGAAACACGATTCACAAGACAAAACAAGTCGGTGCTGCCGGCCATGGAGTTGCGGATTGGATTTCTGCCGGGTGTTTTGTTCTACATTCGAAGTGGACGACTTTCTAAAGCTCGTTATCGAAAGTTTAAATTATTTAAAAGCAATTACACCCATTTTGATTTGTATTATTTTTTGTTATGGTTGATTTTAAAAACAAACTCTAAGGGTGGAGCGATTGTTTTTTTTTTGAATGTTGTGCTGAGCGAAAATTCAATTTCAACAACGGAAGGAAAAAAATAATCAACTGGTCCCCCGTTGCTGTAAAACAATACGCTCAACATTTGGTGGTTAAAACGTCAGTGAAGTTTAGACAGATTTATCAAGCTGCAACTCTAATGCGTTTGGTTACATTTTAAATCATCTCATTCTTTTTACAGTCCTCCAATTCCGTCTCATCGAAAAATAATGCAATAATGCATAATGTAACAAATGAGAGAGTTAATTTAGCAGCAAATGAACAGTCACGAAATGGTTGTATAATAAAATATCCGACATAGATGCCAATCAAAATGTGCAAAATTAGATAAAGAGATTTTAAATCCTTTTTTCAATATTTTTCATGACATTCACGGAGAGTTATCAACATTTTGGTAGGCAAACAAATTGATGATCCTTTAAGTACTACGAAGTATCGGGTTGTTTTTAGATAAAGGATTCTTCATTACTTATGCTTATGTTAAGAAAACCATAACTGGTTTCACAATTCACCATAACTTGTTCGCGGTAACTCGGCGAGCTTATTATCAAATCGAAGTACAATTGCCTTCAATTAGTCCTGCATTCCTGTATAGTCCATTTCCGATGGTTAATTGGCATTGAAATTGCACGGTTTTTTTAAAACCTCACAATCCGAACTGTAATTCTGTGGCTGCCGCCGAACAACGCAACCCACAACAAGCGAGTAAACTTTTCAAATTCCACAATCCTTCCTCGATCAATCAGCACCGGCACCAACTGTGCTGTTCCGAGACGGCACACTGTGACCCGGGACCCCCTTTTTTCATTCCCAAATACCGTGCCATTTAATCGCCTCGGAAATTGCCTCATTTTCTGGACGGTCGGTCCGTTCCACCGAGGGCGATGGGGGATCCTGAAAACACGAAACTACACTTCCCACGCCATGGCTCACATTAATCGGATAATTGAAGCGAATTATGCTAACGATTGACCCCCGCGGCTTCGGCCGCGTCCATTATCGGCGTCGCAAGAGGTCGAGAGAGTGGCGTCATATTCTAGCAAACCACCATCGCTGATGCTGCTACTGCTGCTGATGGTGATGATGATGATGACGATGATGGGCACTCATTACAATCGATGGTAAAAGATGCCGACCTTTGTGTAATGAATACATTTCGTCGTTCCTTTCGACCATTCCCGGAATGGCGACGTCATTGCAGTGAAGGTGTGGAAAGTTGCATCACTTACCTCCCCATTGTGGGTCCACTGGATGAGCGGTGGGGGCTCCGGCAG
>NC_064877.1:59715646-59730646 GCF_943734665.1 Anopheles aquasalis
GGTTGCTTATCTCACGCCGAGCTCAAGGAATTCGCGATGCTCGCATCGTTAGGGGTGCGCGATATCTGTCGCGCAGCCTGCAGCATCCCAAAATGAAAATTGCTCTCGCGCTGCTAAATAACCGAGCAACCTTCATGGTTGGAATGCTGAGCAGTAACTCTTCACCGTCACCTCCCTGCGCGTTCACCCACAAAACGGTGGGTTGATAACAGCATCGAGAGCATGCTAACAACAACAACCAACCACCACCAAGCTGCCAGCAAGAAGAGCAACGGCGAAGGAAAAAGCAAAAGGAAATTCCATCCACAATCGTTATGCAATCAAACCTCGTCGAAGGAAGGGGAAACAGGCAGCAAGGAGACAGCTGGGGACTCCGTAAGCCTTCCCTTAGCTCCCAACCCCCCCCCCCCCCCCCACTCCAATCAAGCAGCCACAATCCATGAGCGTCCTTGATAAAGGCGGGCAATGGAATGTGACGTCTGCTGAGTCGGCTGTCTCAACTGCTGCTGCTGCTGCTGCTGCTACTACCACAAGGCCGCTATGTTTGTGTTGAAAGTTTTTATTTCTTACTTTATGTTGCCTCACGGTTGTATGCGGCTGCCGCATGGCAACTTGAAACAAAACGCACCACCGCACCCCGATCGCACGCCGCATCGCTTCACCGCTCAACAAATAAATCCTCCACTTTCGTGAGCCACGAGCTGCTCAGTAAAAGTTATCACAATTGTTTTGTTGTTGCCACTTGCCGGTCGAAGGGGTAGGAGAGGAGGTTAGGGGTGGGGGTTTCATTACCGGGGATACGATGGCGTAAAAGGGAACGCGGCGAATGTGCTCGGGCACCCAAGATGGTTTCGTCTTTGCTAGTTAATTTCGAATTTTTCAACAATCCACGTGGCGCTCCTGTGGCGCTCCGGTCTTCGCCTCCCGGTTTATGTTGTTCGAGTTCGAGCGGCAGTGAATCGGATTACTGTTGTGCAAGCACGAATGACTGAACGCCGAGGAGGCAGCAGCAGCAGCAGCAGCAGCACCAAGAGGATGATAATCTTATTCCAACTCCACTCGAGTCGGCGGCAGGCATTTCGGGAGGAATTAGAAAACGAGAAAATCCTTTCGTGTTCTTTTCAACTTCTGAACGCCGCAGGAGCGACTCTCAAGAACCACTCGAGCGAATCATTAGCCTGAACGCATCTTTTAAACATTATTCATGCACGGGATGAAGCTGGGCACTAATTTGGTGCAAGGATGAAACAGATTCATGTTCAATCTGAATTATTTGCGCTCGTGAACGATTACAAACGGGTATATCAGGAAAATATTAACTGTGCCTCTAAGATATTTGTTTTATGGTAGCACAACACGGATTCGATTTCAAAACAAACAGCCTTTTTATTTTTTAATGTAATATTAAAAAACCTGCTTTAAAAAATACCATAAAAGAACCAGTATCACAATAATAAAGGATAAACAATTAGTGACTGCAGGGAAATTACCTTAAATGATCGATAAAACACGTCGGATAAGAAAGATTGATTCAATGCGATCCTTAGTTCATTGTTTACTAAAAGCTGTTTAAGAAGGAATAATTCTGTTTTTGAGTAACAATGAACTTGTGATCATCTCTACAATGGAATAGTCACACGATACGACAACTCTTCTTTTCTGTTGAAGTGATTTGATGTGATTTGATTCATTTTATCAGAAATAGAAAATCTTTAACTCATGGTAAGTTCTGAAATGCATTGGGTAGAGCTTTCTATTGTTCTTATTACTGACTAAAATTCTAAAAGCAGATTAATTCAAATATTTCAAGCGCGTATTGAATGAATTACGTTATAAGACAATAGACGCCCGACAGTTTTAGTCCAGCCTTTAAAACGTGTTTCAAATAACCAAAAATGGAAGTTTATGGAAGTTAAGATTATACAAAACTTCCTTAACACCTGATTTTGTAAATAGTAAGGAAAAAGTTATTAAAAAAATACACCATTGTATTCATATGAACGGTTGTATCTTGCGTCATCCCAAGGAATTTTGTTCCAATCTACAACCATTTTCATATTTCCGTCAGTACGCTGCTCACACTCATAAGTTATTCATAATTGCTAACTATAATAGTTAATAATTTTTTAAATACGATAATAGAAAACGTTGATTTTTTTTTGGTAACTTTCCATAGCGTCTTGGTATTCCTTTTTTTCTATGTACAACCTAAAGGCCTTTAATCTGAAAAGCTCTAATATGATCAAAGGCTATCGGAATTCTCATATTCCTGCACCGGGCTTCATCTGTCGAATATGAAACTCGTACGAAGTATCAGCTTCCGGCAAAACAGATTAAGAATATTCATCGAAAAGCGCAAACTTCGCCACCTCCCGTCCCGCTTAATCCTCGCCAATCCCTGAGACACCGATGCCCTGCGCTCTTGCCGCAAGAAACAAACCGAGCAGCCCACCTTCCTGTCCCAATAAACGGGCGTATTTCGCCCCCCGCCCCTCTCCTTACATGCCTTCACCACTCACCATTTCATTGGCATGGTGCAAAATCAACCAGGAGAAGAAGAAAAAAAAACCATGATAAAGAAACAAAAACAGAAACTCAACACTGGGCCAGGCTGGGGTGGAGGCCGGATTTTTTTTTCTGGAAAATAAATGAGTTAACTTTTTGCCACACGCGGCCCAGGCCACAAAGTTTTTGGCCCGGACCAAGAAGAAGCAGAGAAAAAAAAAACCGATCCCACGAGGCCCACGGGAATGATCAAACCAGAAAGAAACGGCCGCCTGTCCGGGGGTGGGACCGGGGAGGGAAGAAAAAAAATCATCCATTACATAATCGATCAGTGAACATATTCCGGCTGGCCGGTCCCGAAAAATTCGCACCCGCACAATTCTCGGTGCGTGTGGCACGCCGGGGGGCCGAAACAGCGAAGTGGGAGGACCCTAGTGCGCATAAATCCCATCCAGCATGCTGGCGCTTTGGCCCGATGATTAATGATACCGGCAGCAGCATGTCCGCTCGTTCGCCGGTGTTCGGTCTGGTATGGGGTTTGGTCTCTGGCTTCCATTTGAAAAGTGAATTAATGCCACGCTTGGAGCAGACAAGCTGCTGCTGGTGCTGGTACTGACAAAGTTAGGACGAAGGACATATGAGCTCGCTGCTCATGATCGCTTTTGTTCATGAATGTGAACGTCCCACGGCGCACGCTATGCTGTGGTCAACACATTCGGAATAAAAGATAAAATTTCAATTCAACAACCAGCCAAACAATCGATCATGAACAGCAGCAGCAGCAGCAGCAGCAAACGAGTTCCATCCATCAGCATATCAGTTATAACGCCATCAGTTATAACGCCAACGTGGTGCTGGCATCCACAATGCCATTTAAACAGGCAACACTTCAACTACAGACCCTCAGGCCAATGCAACCCCAAAAAAAACAAGTACTACCTCGCACCATCACCCCCCTTCCGGGCGTGACCGCGGGGCGGGAAAAACCGCGAACCCCGAAGGAACGGAAAGGAACGACGTGTCTGATGATGGCTGACCGCACCCCCAAATGCGGCGCCCTGCTCCTGCTCCTGTGCGGGTGTGGGTTCCCGCATTATGCGGATGACGTTCCCCCTTGGGGCTCATCAAACATCGCACCCAACGAACGAACACATGCGAAGGGGGAACGGGGGCGCCCGAAAATTGCGCTGATGTGGATTCGCAGACGCGAACTT
Source organism: Anopheles aquasalis (assembly GCF_943734665.1). NCBI lineage: Eukaryota > Metazoa > Arthropoda > Insecta > Diptera > Culicidae > Anopheles > Anopheles aquasalis. The sequence goes on from NC_064877.1 coordinate 59,719,366, forward strand.
TTGGCTTCCGGCTGCCCAGGGAGCACACCTCCCTCCCACCCGCTTCCTTTCGTTCCCGGCAGCAGCTTTCCAGGGTTCCGAAACCGGGAACTTCAAAGGGAGACGATCGGTTGAAGATCCTTTTCGCCATTGTTTGCCCGCGGCTGCCGTGGAAGACTGCATATTGATGTGCGTGTTTGTGCGTGTGTATGTTTGCATGTGTTTGTGCGGACAAACAAGTGGAGTAACAGGTAAACAACAGCCCCGGGACCGGTCGAAGGCACTGCGCGAACCGACTTTCTTCTGATCTCTCGCGGGGGGTTTCAATTTTTCATTTTTCGTTCATTCGCCTTCGCTGTGGAAATTCAACTCCCGCTCCCCTAGAGCGACCCCTTTGTTACCGACGCCGTCCATTGTCAGAACATCCGACACACAGACACGTACGCAAGTCGCTGCGATGCGTCGTTAATGGAAAGTTTCCTAATGGAAACGTTTTCCTTCCAGGAAACTTATGGGCTGCCAGCGGATCCGGGTACGTTCCCTTTCGTTCACCTTTCACTCTGTTGCTCTGGCGGTGGTAGTTACAGGGAGAGCCTCACCTTGGATGTGATGTGTACACAGTACACTGTCTGGTACGCTCCAGGAACTCCACCGATGGCATCAAAAAGCACGACCGACTGGATGCTTTCACATTGTTCAACTTCACACACCAGCGCCCCGGTCTCGGCAATTACTCGGTTCATGTAGAAGCTGCCACGCACCTGATGCTGCTGCTGCTGCTGCTGCTGCTGATGGGTTCACGAGATCCGCGAGCAACTTCCAACAATCCAGCAGCCATATCGCGGCATTATCAAGCAGCAGGTGAGCAGGCGAATGTTTGACTGATTGTTTGCCGCACCGTCCTATCGGCTATCCGTCCTATCTTATCGCACGGTAGCGGTAGCGAAGCTTGAGTTATGATTTCACCCTTGGGCCTTCCCTATCACGTACCATCGTACCGGTGGCCAGCGGTGAAAAGCTCGCACAGAGGACGCATAAATGGCATCAAAGATGATGGTGCTGATAATGTATAAAACATCATATTATGCTACCTCAATGGGTTTATGTTGTCTCAAATCGGGAGGGGTGGTTTATGATAATCGCGCTCGCACCTAAGCCTTCCTTGAGGCCACGCAGGATTTAACGCAACGCGCTGCTATCGATAAGGGAGCTAGAGAGCAACGGGAGTCCATTGTTACGGTGCTTTAATCATACAAAATTCATAAGTGTGAGTATCAAAAACGACGCTGGCAAACGAAACTGTTGATGCATCGCCCTATATTTTTTATCTGCTGCGTAATACTTCACTTGGGGAAGCCTTGAACCCTTAACCTCACTTCCTGCTGAATATTTAAATCAATTTTCCTTTCGGCCTTTAAACGAAAAGAACTTTCCACATTAAAGCGTTCACCTTTCAACCCTTCACAATCAGTTGCGAGAAAAAGATAGCAAGCAAGCAAAATAGAGAGAGAGAGAGAGAGAGAGAGAGAGAGAGAGAGTGAGAGAGAGAGAGAGAGAGAGAGAGAGAGAGAGAGAGAGAGAGATAAAAAAAAGGAAGAGAGATGAAGAAAAGGTAGAAAAAAAAGGAAAAGGTCACCCCCTTCATCCGGGGCGAGCATTTTTCATTCCGGAACAATTTATCATCTGCCGTGGCTTCCTTCCCTTGGCCGCAGTAACTGCTAGCGGGTGAAAGGGGGTATCCGACAGTACCCGGCCGAACCATCGGAGGGACAAAACAATAATCTTACGTGACACATGAGGGACAGCGGCACAAATAGAACTTCACTTGCGCTGCGTGCCATCCCGAACCCACCTCACGCGCTGGCGCACTGATTTCCATAGACGAAACCGGCAGGAAGGAAGGCAGCTCATAAAGCTGTTATCAAACCGGTTGCAGACAGTCAACCCTCGGGGGTTTGGGGTGGGGGACACCGTCCCATACAAGCACCACGAGCACCAGGACACTGCTGGACTTAATTTTTATCAGCTCATTAACAGGCTGGCGGTCGGAACAGCTTTAACGGTTCACCCCCAAACCCCCCGGGTGGTCCCTTACTGGACTGGTTCAAAGGACCACCGAGGGTAAGAAGAAAACAAAAATGGTCGGCTCTCTCGGGGGTGGGGGAGGTTAACTGAGACAAACCTACCCCTACCGATGGTCATCCCCTGTTTTTTTTTTACTTTCCTACACCCAAACCCACCCCCACCCCTCGGTTTCTCGATGATAAATGTGCTGCCAGCGATGATTCCGTGGAGTGGTGACCTTCCGCTTTGCTAAGATTTACAACCCGAAAACAACATAGCCAGCCAGCCAGCCAGCTAGTCAGCCCGCTTCAAACGCGCGATTGGCGTCCTTCGTTGGAGATTTATGTTACATCTCACCCCCACCGCCCTCTAGCGAATCGGAAGTGCCGACCGGATGCCTGCCGGTTTGGCCAGGAACTCTTTATTAGCAGCGACATTCTTTGCGTCACGCGTCCCAACCCGAACCCGAAAAGGATGGCGCGAGGGGTGACGGTATGCCGGACATAACCGAGCCCGAAATGAGATTACGGTGGCCGGTGGTACAATTTTCGGTTTCACGCCCAGATTCTGAGCAGATTCCGAGAGGAGAGGAATACCGGGGAAATGGAAAATGAAATTTCGCTCGCTTTTATTTGCTCAACGTAATTACGCGCGAGCTACGTACACGGTGCGACCACCGCAACCTCGGCAAACTGTCGTGCTTCGCGCAGGAAAACGAAATTGCCACTTGGTCCGAGTCCGAGCGAGCGAGCGATCGAGCGAGCGAGCTTGTTTTCAGTTTCGTTTGTACACCCATCCCATCATCCGATGGACGAATCAAAACAGAAAGCGATAGCAGCGACAGCAAGACATTGGTTTAAAGTCGCATTACGTCGCGTCGCCCACTTCTCTCGTCGCTCACAGCGAGCGTCTTTCAGCGCGAAAAATGATGAAGCAAGCATCATCTCGCTCTCGGATAGCATCGAAGTTAATTAAATGCTTCACTAGACACTCTCGCTGGCCGCGGTCACGCCGTGCTACACCTTCTGGCACCAGCTGTGACAGGCGATGACGATGGGCAAAGCGTTGGAATGGTTTTTAAAGAAAGTCCTCACCATTCCTACCGAAATGAGCTCGGGAAAAACTGAGTGCATAATGATGGACTGAAGTAAGCAATAATGCGGGCAAACGGAAGCAGAAAACAGGCCCTGGCCGGACGCCCAGAAAGAGAAATGTACTTCCGGAGGGTGGCGCTCAGTTCGGGAAGAGCTACGGTCTAGGAAATCTGATTAAAATGGAACCATTTTACGACGAACGCACCGATGTGACCCTTGCGGACCTTGCGAGCTTGTGAGCTGAATGCTGATGAGCTGAGCTATCAGTAACCGTTGCGTCCCATCATCGTAGCGTATGATGTAAGGAACTACCCTCGCTCACTGGTGCGGGTAGCACTTCCCCAATACCTGCGGAAGGTGCTGCGAAAAGGGAGAATGGTGGAGCTTATTAGGGACCAGGCCGCTTGATTGGAAGCCGAACCACACCACCTCCCGGTTGGACTTGGTGGTAGCGAGATTTTTATTTATGTTTTGGCCCTGGACATCGACCGCTCCATGTCGGTGGTCCATTGTGTAATCAAACCAACTTATTTGCTTAGATTACGGTGCGGGTCGTGGGTTGGAGATGCAAATTTAGCCCACTTGAACCCCCCAAATGCTGTGGAATTAAAAGCAGTCTAGTAGACTGGTTCGTCTGGTCGCTCTCTCTGCTTTTCTCTTTCTCTTCTCCTCTCTCTCTCTCTTTCTGCACCAAAAAAGAAGCTCATTAATTTATCATCAAACTTGATCGCACGCGGGGCAAAAGCGATTAAAATGCGGCAACAGTGGAGGAGTCCGGAGGCATGATTCTTGCATAAAAAGCATTACTCCTACTCGGTGCTGGCTCGGTTTCGAATCGATTAATGGAGAGAGTGGGAGAGACAAGTGAACGAAGTGCGGTGGCGGGACTAACGAATCCGAAAGTTGGTCTGAATTTCTGTTGATTTTCGATTTCCTTTTTCTAGAAAAGTCCTCGGAGCTACTTATACGCTAGCTGGCGAGCGTCGGTTGGTCGATAAAATACAAAAGGCTAGCCCAACCAGCCAAAGGATCGCCATTCAACGCCCTCGGATTGGAGTTCATCAATCATCGGCAGCAGTAATGCGTCCCAAATTTGCGAAAGTGCCACAACTCGCGACATCGCCAGCGGTTCTTATCGTTTCTGCAGCTCACTGATAGACTCTGAACTCATCTAACTTGGTCTAGACTAGGATTAAATACAGACTAACCACCATCGGTTTCTTTCTTAAATTTAAATAGTGTGCCAAGGATTAGAGTACTTTCGAAAACAGCTCTCTTCAGATTGAGAAAACAAAAACCCCCGCAAACCCTGTCCTAACGAAAGGGGACGTAGCGTTTTCTATAAGCTGCTCCCTTAGTCAAAATAAATAACTCAAAGAAGACGAAAGATAATCAATTAGGAGTGCGCTAGGGGCCACCAAAAAACACTGCTTACCTTTTAAAAAATCTTCATTTTTAAACGGCTGCCAGCGTGCTCGCTCTAGCACGACAGCACACCACGACGGACCCCTTCCAGGGCATAGTTAATCCTCAAAGCAACCATCATTATCCTCGCTCGGTGACACCACCCTGCCCTGCCCTGCCCTGCCCTGCTGCAGCAACGCACCTACGAAATGGCCGAAAGATATGGCACCACGAGCGAAGCGTCACGACGCGAGCCTTCAATCGCCACCCGGAACTACCGGAACCACTTATCACCACAACCTGCCGCTTGCCTGCTTTACGACTTTACGGGCCAGTCGCTCGCTAAAAACGGATGACAATTTTCACCTCCTACTCCTCCTCACCCTCCTTCTTGTTTCCTTCTGCTCTCCCTTTCCGGTACCTTCTCCGTTCGCGGCACCGTCAGCGCGTTGTTTCGTGTCAGGTTCAGGTTCACCTCAAGCTGCGTCTCTCTCCGTCGCTCCGCTACCAAAATTAGTTTGAGCTCGCTAACAACACGCGCTTTTGCGCTCCCCACTTTTTCACTCGAACGCACCGAGACCACCGGTTGGTTCGGGATGGTCTGCTGCCGCTTTTCGGTCGGTCGGTCGGTCGGTCGGTGTCCGGAACCCCCGGAACGGTAGAGGACACCGGGGGTTTTCCGGGATATTTTGGCGACCTTTTTTACACTTTTGCCATACCTTTTCCACTCACTGGGCTCGGTGAAACACGGTGGAAATATTTACGAGCAGGCGCTGGCTGGCGCCTGGTGACTGCTGCGGCTGCTGCTGCTGGTCCCTGCTGCTGCTGCTCTGGCACTGTACTGGTTTATTTATGTTTTACTTCCTCGAACTTTTCACCAGTGAACCAGAGCACACCCAACGAACGGGAGATCGGAGAGCGGCGAGTGGAACGAGGGTAAAATTCAATATTTGAAATTCCTCGCCCTCGGAGTGGCAGACGACGATGCACTTGCGTAAATTATCGTAGCTATAACGCGACACGACAAACTACCCACAGCACACAAACACACTCGCACACAGACAGACAGACACAAATCGCAAATCGCGCTCGCGCTGGCGACCACTTTAACCAACCGGGAACTTTACTTGGCTCGGCACTGGTAGAACGCTAGCAGACGCTACTCCATTGGCAGACCAAATTCAATCAACATCAAGCACAGGCGTTGTGAAGGCGCAATTTTCTTTCGCTTTTCTTTGCGCGCTATACAAACTCACACATACGCAGCGCGACTACGCCTTATCACTCACTCACTTCGTTGCCCGGAGATGCCGCACCCGACAGTCGTGCAGCATACAGGGGACCCGGGAAGGAAGCTGTACTTGAAATCACACTCGATCAGCTGGGAAATCGAATTTTCATCCCCCTTCCCATTCACTCGGAGTCAGGGCCACCGGCGAAAGGGAACGCCCAAGGCCCTAGGCCAACCCCAACAGCAGCACTACCTCGTCCGGTACGCGGTCACGTAATACGTTATTCGTTTATTTTGCTCCCTTTTCTCACTCACACAGCAAACACCCCACAAAAGCGGGGGGGGGGGGGGGGGAGCGGGGGATGAGAAATCCGGAATCGAACAGCACGAACGACAGACGCGTGAGATAAGCAACGCGCACTCGGCCCTTTGAAGCAACAACAGCAACAACAGTTACGGTGACGACCACGATGACGATGACGATGACGACGACAACGTGCGGTGCCAGAGCGTCCTTTACGGCTGTGACAGGCAGACTGACAGGCGGCTGGCTGTCGACAAGCGCCAAGCGCCAAGCAGAACAGCCCACGGCCTACGGCAACGAACTCCCAGTTCATTCACGTGGATGTTCTCACTAAGGGAACGGTGTTCATTCCGGGGATGGTTTTGGTGATCCTGAATCCGATTCACCGTGCGGAAGGTCGTCTTCTCGCCGGTGAGGACCTTTCTCAATCTGGCCAGCTGCTTCCCCTCGAAGCTGCAGCGAAACACGAACTCCGGCGCGCGAAGTGAGGACCAGTTTGGTCCAGCGACATTCGAACGCCACTGCGCATGCGCCTGGGATGTGGGACTGGGAGCGATTTTGCTCGCACGCCTGTTTACGCTTCCGATGCAGCGTCTCTGGCGGGAAATTAGCGTACTAAACGCCCGGACATCCAGCGAGAGGCAGCATAAGACGGGGGATCATCAACATTAACGTCGAGGATGACGAACCGATCCGATGTACGGCCACCAGAACAGATTGTGAGCCATCCTGTGTGTTCAAGTGTCACCATTTCTTCCTTTAAATGAGCCCTTTAAAGAGAAGGAGCCATTCAGAACGCTCCGAAATTGAATGATTCGTCCATTGGAGACACCATCTGGTGTGGCGTAGGGCTAATTCGTCGCCCCCTAAAACCCCTAATGCAAATTACCTTATCAAGTTCTCCTGCCACTGCTACAAAACCACAGCTACAGATCTCCTTCCCCTGGAGCAACCTTTGCGGGCACCCAAAATTCACATTCCCCTGGCCACAAACCTTGCCTGGCCTCGGTTGTCGCTATCACACCGTGCTGCCGCTCATAATAACCGATGATAAACGGTGACATTAAATTTGAGGTCGGTTATGATCCAATTAGATTCGAGGCGCTAGTCCCTCTTCGTTGGCGCCCTAGATGGGACTGCGCTGGGAGTTTCCTCTCGACAATACCGGCGAGACAAAGACGTCACCTTCGAAGGTGCGTTCCCCCCCCCCCCCCCCCCCCCCCCCCGAAGAACAGACCACCCCATTCCCAGCCAGCTTTGCCGGTGTACGCAAACGGTCTACGCGACTCGAGATGAGGTTTCCGGGACGTTAATTGGGATCTTCAACTAATCGTACGGACGTCTGGAAGATGGTATTGGCCACACTCGAGGGCGCGCGCTCGCTAGCATTCGGTTACTGGCTGGACGGACGAAGAAGAGGAAGACATTAACAAGCTCACCCTTCTCACCTCAAGTGGAATGTTCAAGTGTTTGACAGGGTGTGTCATTAGATTGTCATGTGGCGAACACGTCACGCGGTAAGATTGCAACTCGAATCCTAGCGCCAGGTATCACAGAGCACCAGTGGTGAAATATGAATAACAACATAATTAACGCGAAGAGAGTAACATGTATGAGCAAGCAAACTGGAACGATTAATTACAATGTGTTGCTAGAGTGGGAAAAAAACCACTGTTCGAGCATACACGCTGAGTGAGTGGTGGTTAAATATTGAAACAAACCTTTCGCGAAATGCGCGCTTCACACTTAGTGGTGCGAAAAAAGCGAAACAGCGCAAAAGTGATGTTCGTGGTATACATTTTGCGCGTCCACCAATTAACATCCTGTCGAACCTAAACCGGTCGCTGTGAATGCCACAAACAAAAAACAAAAAACAAACCTCGCCCTGAAAAACAATGCTGCAACCGCCAACAATGTTTACAGCGAACATAAGAACAGCATACACTGGCGCTGGCACCTAGCACAGCACAAACAGACACTCCACTATTGGCTCACGAGTGTCATTAACTTAATGAGCGCCCGAGCACCAACGAGCACCACCGAGCGCATACCTTGTTTTATCGCGACTTCGCAGGTCGGCGCCACCCAATACCAGGAACTGATTAGCACACGGTGCTAGCACCATCGCCATCGCGGTCGTGCATCATGGGTGAAAGTTAATTTATGTTTATGCAATTAGTGCAAATCCAGGAAAATTAGTTCCCCCTCCCCCATTCAACTCCTTCCACGGAGCACAGATGAGAGAGAAAGAAAGCAAATGGTGGGAAGCGAAAGCGAAAAAAGCACGCTCCTGCTGGTGCAACGGTGAAGGGCGATGATGGCTTAAGTGCAGATCAACACCTCATTTGCCATTCCGCGCGAGTGTAAATGTTGGAAAAAGAGATGCCAGACTCTGCTCCTGACGGGAGCTTAGAAGGATAGAGCCCGAAAAGGGAAACAGGATGATTGGCGCTAGTGGTTCCTGGTTCCTTCGTTTGTGCGCCAAGCGCTGTCTGATGTAGCACCGCAGCGTTCCGTGGCTCATACCAATTCCGATTGGTTTCCGTAGCGAAGCCACCGTAGCATTAATATCCAAAACTGATTTCTAATTACACTTCACGCTAGTCAAGACTTCCTCATTCTCTTTGTCGGTGCCATTCCTTCGCATGAATAGTCGGTTCCAGTTTCTGGCTGCCGGTGACCACTAATTCCTATAATCCGACCGATAATTGCATTAAATGCCACGCTGCAGGAGCCATAGTGATGACCACCGGGGAGCCAAGACTCCGGAATGAGTTGTGGAAAAATCACCTCCCTCAAAAAAAAAGCATCGCTTCCAACCAGTGGTCACAAATGGCGAACGAAATCGACTTGGGGTTGCAAAGGGAAAATGGAAAAATCCTCAAACAAAAAAAAACACGGCCTGATCATTGTAGATTTGTCGCCGGACCTTGACCGTTTCGTTCCGGAAATTCCGTTTCGATTTGTCTGGCGAGATACGCGCGCGCGCGCGCGGGGTGAGAAATTTTTAATTACATTAATTACGATTTGGCACCCGATGGAGGCGCCAGGTCCGGGGTGCAAGATGGAGGCGCCTAGTCGGTTTCGATTAAAAAGCGTAAAATGCTCTACGAAACGCCACCATTACGATGCGCCGACAATTTCAGCGCGATGCCCATTAAAGCTATCTCTCGCCAGTTAGCTTGCGGCTAACTGATGGTCCTCAGCGAACGCCCAAGTCGTCCCTTCGCTTCACTCTATCAGATCGGACCGGAGATCGGCGTTCCGAATCGAGAACTAAGGACCTTGCCAACTGTTTCGGTGCCGGTAATCTGGGGCATCCGCCAATCCCCCCCCTTCTCCAAACCCCCTCCCACTGATCGATTTTAACATTAAAAATATGCTTAGCATAAATTTGATCCGAACCACGGTTGGTTGGCCTCGAATTGGCCCAATCCTTCCACCATTTCGAGACCATCGTTATGAAAATCATTGGCATAAATCAACAAATTAAGACTTTTTTCTCTCATCGAGACAGACGACGGCCCGGCCCGGCCTTCTCCCTTCCCCTCCTTCCCGAGGGACCGATTGGCAGGAATTTTTTTGTGCCGCTCTGGTCACCGGTTCCACAGCCAATCCTTGGAAGCCACAAAACAGCTCAGCTCGGGTTCGAGTTTTACCCCCCTCCGGGAGCTGATCTGGCGACCAGCAGCCTCACGCTGGTCCGATGGCCGATTGTCTGGTCCGTGGTTCCATTGCCGCGAGAACGAGGCCACACTCTGCAGGGTGCTCTCCGAGATAACCATCCACAATAATCATTTGCGGAAATATTGCTGACCGGAAAGCCAAACGGCCGCGGCGTCCACGCGGCGTGCACACGGACTCGGCAAAACGGTGACCGTGTTTTTGTTTCATCTCGACCGAACTCGTCCCCCGGCCGAAACTGCCGAAGGAAGTGAAAGGAACCCGAAACCCAAGAACGCATAAAAGAAGCAAATCCCATCCTGGCTCGCGAAAATGCCGGGGCTTTCGAGGCTTTTTCGAGGGGGGGGGGGAGGAGTTGGGAAGCGGAGAAGGAGGCTCAGGGCACAGACAAACAAACAACTAAAGCGCTCCAGAAGAAAGCACAAAAACAAACAGCGCACCGGACGGCGCGACTCCCGGGCCCGGAGCGAGATAGCGAGACAAATCCACGGAATCCCGCACGACGGTGGCAAGCTTAGCTACTTATCTGGCGCTACGGCCGGGTGCCGTGGCGCACTTTATGCTCGTCGTGCGGTTTTTGGTTCGGTCCTGCCTCGGCCAAAGCTGGCTCCGGGGCATGCGATCGGCCAAAACCCGGCTCCGATCATCCGCAATCGTACCGCCAACAAATGAGTGAAACGGACAACCGGACGCTCCGGTTTGTTTCATGTTTTCGTGGTGGCTTGTGAGGGGGAGTTATTCGCTGCCAGCAGTGTTCCCATGGAACATCTTTTGTCACGCGCCCGGATACAAGCCTGGGAGACCTAACCAGGGACCCCGGTCGGTCGACCTCATCGCTCATTGTCGGTTCGAGGTCGTGAACGGATTTTCGATTGTATTTGTATTTTCCCACGACCATGGCCTTGTTCTACGGCCCATCCCATCCACGGACAATTATAAAGAAGAGAAACAAAAAACAAAAGGGATGCCGCTCCTGGCCAGGTCCAGAGATGCGATCGGATCCTTTCTCGCCAACGCTTGAGACGCGTGTCGCTGCGTCGACACGTGTGCCGAAGACGATGCTCAAACGGGGAAACAAATATATCTTATCGTTGTGCCACTTATCAACCCCCAAAAAACACGGGGTTCCGCCTCGCTGCCACATTCCACGCGTTGTTCTGGTTTGGTGAAATTAGAAGTATTATGCGACAAAGCCTATTGCCACCGTTTCGACATTTTCATTTTTTTTTTGCTTTTTCAACGCCGCCCGTTTGAGAGAACCAGTAAAAAGGGAAAAAGGCGGAAAATAAATCGAACAACGAACAAACGCAGGGAAGGCAACCGACATAATGTAGAACATTTCCTTTTTTTTTTGTGGGTTGCTGCTTTCGGATTGCCGGGATCCATTGGCGGGGCCGGGTTACGTAAAGCATTGGCCAAGTTATCCCTAGGGGACTAATTGAGATGTTTTGTGTGGTTCGTGTCGATATGTGGTGGTGTAAACATTTCTCCATCCTTGCGGCTCGGGAACATATTTTTACG
>NC_064877.1:59733146-59743146 GCF_943734665.1 Anopheles aquasalis
AATGGTAAAGGGATTGAGATTAGGGATTGGGATCATTTTAAAGTGTAACCATTCATAACGAAACCTTTCGGGGGGGGGGGAAGCAGTTGAAACCTTTCCCATTGCGGCAGAGCTACATGAATGTTATATCTGTAGGGGAGACAGCAATTGTTGTGAAAGGATTTTGTTGATCCTAAAATTCTTCGTTTTTATAACCATAAACAATGCCTTATGCAATTGTATTCTTCGGAAAAAACATGCATGCATTTCCTCGCTTCCTCAACAAGCATCACTTTAGCGGATTTCATTTACGAAAACATAAAGAACACCACAATAAAAGCGTGTCCGCGCTCTCCCTCAGTCACTAAATTATGCATCGCTGTTCCACCAGGAGTGATGAATTAAATTGCATTCCTTCATACGCCACTTGTCTGGTGCGACCGAACGACCCAACGATCACATTGGTTAACACTTTCTGTTGTCCTTTCAGGTGAGATTGAATGAGCCGCCTCTTCCCAAAGGTATTCTACGTTCACCAAGCGTACTTCAAATGCCGCTCTCCTGGGAACCCTGCTGCCATTCCCGTGCACTGCAATGCAATTTTCGTTCTTCAACCTCGAGTGTTACTCGTGCGACATTTATTCTGCATTTCGGTGCAGGTTCGGTGCTCGTCAAGCCTTTTTTGAGAGCCTGTAATGCGTAAAGTGTGATGAAATGAAATTACTTTGTTCGCGTTTTCTCGTGACAAGTGTGTTCGCTCTTCACAGTTCTGTACCAATAAAGCCAATGACTGCACGATAATAGGATGGCCGTGTGGTGTTTTGGGGCAGGCGGTAACGCAATTATGGGTGTGCCATAGCCACATAATCACACAAACAAAATCTCAAGCACTGCGCCACTCTGAAATCGTTTCGAGTGAACCGACGATCTCTTTCGGTCTCGTGTTGATGAATGTTTGATTGCAACAGGGGTGATGGTGAAAAGCGGTACTGACGGTGGTGCAGTCTGTGGCTGTACTTGTTTGCTTTGAAATGGATAACACTTGGCGGACTATTGCGGTTAGCTAGGTGCACTCGTTTGTACGTTTTGGATTCTGTTTACAGCGAATTCATGTTCCAAGAGCATGCCCTAAAACAATGTTGCATCCGAAAGGAAGTGCGCACAGCTATGATTCAGTACTTGTCTGACCGAAAAATGGGCTCATGTTTAGTTATAATCATCCATATTATGGATAAACAGTGTAGCGTTACCACCTACCAACGGTGGATGCATTTGCGGATGCAAGATTGTTTATGAACAGAATAGAGAATTAGTAATCTATTCCTTTTTACTAATAGCAGCCTTATTTTAATTTATTATGAATTTTAACGACTTAGCATCATTAAAAAAATCATTTTGATTCAATGAAATTCCACTTGCACTGTGTCCCAATACGAATATTTTAATTCTGACATGCATCAGTTGTTTAACAAATCAACAAAAATGCAATGAAATGAAACAAGCTTAATAAAAATCAACACTTGTGGTTCGTCACCTCGGTATTAATCGGTGTAATAATGTCTATAAAACATTTTTTCCGAATGACGCACACTTTAGCAAACTACTACACCAATATGCACCATGAGGCCCTTTCTTTGTCGCTTCTTCTAGAGAGCTAAAAAACCCGTATGCACATTTCCGTCCTTCAGGTTCCCTAGCACTCGTTTAGGACAAAGAATTGCTCATCCCGGAAGTAGAGATGAACAGCTCTCATCTCGAGATGAGCTTTGAGCTGAAGTTTTTATCCACTCTACTCTCCGGTCTTATCCCTGCACAGGTATAACACGGATGATCATCTAGTTGAGTGAACACCACACGAGCTCTCCGGATAGCTATCGTAGGATACCGTACGGCAGCGTACCATCTAATGCTCTTCATCACCCGAGGCTAGTTATTGTGCAAAACATTTATTCTCAAAACTTCCATTCCTCCTAGTGGACAGGCTCTGTGGTTTCTCGGTGCGTGCAGGTGAAATATGAGGTCTCAGAAGCTGACTTTTGAAGTGTCAGCTACACTTTGGCTCGTGCTAAACCGTTGGTTTCCATGTGCCGTGGACAATGTATAGGTAAAATAATAGGAAAGTTTCTAGTAAGCTTGTTAAATGATTCCTTGTGCATGGTGTTCAACACATGGTAGGAGATTTAGCTTGAATATTGCATTTCACAAGTTATTTAGGAGAAAACGAACTTGATGTAAGAAACTAAGTTGTTTTGTAACAAACTTATACTTACTAAGAGAAAAGCATCATTTCTTCGCCAGTTTGATTGTGTTTCAGCACCCAATCACGTAACGAAAATCATTTACCATCATCGATCGAATGGTAAGTGGATTGTTCCACTCGCTAACAATTCCTATTCCATTCATCTTTCTTTCCGGTCAGGTTAATTCCCGGAGCGTTAGATCATCGACAGCGAAGCTGCATACGATTGCCGTAGTGATTTGAATTGCTCAAATATTTTCGCCACTGCGCATCATTAATTATCTAATGACGAATGGCCACCATCATGAGGGTCGATGGATGGATGAAACGGCTGTTTGGATACGTAGCGTTATCTGTTTGGATTCCCTGTTTCGGCACCGGGCCCTGAGCACCGCACTCAACATGAGGTAAAACTAGTTCCTGGAAGCTTATCCTGAGCCCGGGCTTATGTACACTTGGAGAGGGAAAGAATAAACATTATTCCAACGAGCAATCGTTTATCTTCCCTAATCTGTCTGGTCTTCACACCGGACAGATCGTGAGGTACAGTCAAATTAATGGAGACTTATCACTCGGTGATGGTCTTCTATCCGGAATCGTCTGAGATTGAATTCAATGGTGGTATTCCGGACGCACACTGGCCAAGGAGTCTGGATAACCTCAAATGATTATCACCTAGCACATAGCCACGGGGAAGTTTCTCGAGTCTTTTGAAGTTGTTAAGATAGATGTTGTAAAAACAACGTAGAGAGAAAGTAGAGCAAGTACAGAAGAACGTTTTCTATCCAAAAATCACTGATTTCAACTCTTTACATAACTCAATCGATTTTTATTCAAATAATTTGCTCAGAAAGTTTTGGAGACTAATGTCCTGTGAGGCAACGGGCTTCAAAACATGAAATCCATTTGCAGTTCCAAAAAAACATTTACCAATCAACGGTTATGCCGTTCCTTTTTAACGACTGAACCCATCGGGAGAGTTTTCGATTGTAAAAAGCTTCGGCATCGGTTGTCGATACCCCAGTCATCGACTATTTGTTCCACCATTTACTCTCTAGTGCTGCTTTCACGCTCCGAACGCTTACTACCCTCCACGGTGAGTATGCTCCGTTGCATACGGCTGCAAAGTCATCCTGGTCCCCGGCTGGCTGCAAACTTTACCTTATTGATACTGTCATTGTAATCAGTAAGCGAACCGACAGGCGATCACCGCCGCACGCTGGCGGCAAAGAGGTTCTGGGCACGGAACAACTAAACTTTCCAACGTCCGTCGAACGAAATGGGAACCGATTTCCAACCAAGGAATAGTCGAACCAAGTCGAACGGATGCGGTAATACCATAACTCCCTGAGCACTCAGTGTCGGTCCCGGAGAACTGTGGCCCTGGAAATCAAATGTTTCCAGTTTGCTGCTCGATTTATTTAACGTGGTTCGGTTCGGTTGAGATTTTTGCAGCGATACCACCAGCACCCGTTTTGCGGTGGCGTCGCTGTCAACTGGCTTTTCTGAAGTTTCCCACTCGCTGTCGACTGTGGCAAGAAACTGAATAAGCAATACCGCCCAGCTCAGCTGGACAATGCGGGCTGATGGCAGTTGCTGGCTACAGCCGGCTTGAGTTGCAAAGAGCCAAACGCACTGCTGCAATATTGCCTGGTTGACATCCTGCTGCCATCGACAAAGTCGTTATAGTTTGGTTCAACTTTTCAGTCACACTTCGGTCGGCACCGATCGGTTACCGAGATTGAAAAACAACGCATTGTGGAAGCATTGCATTATGATTGTGCAAAATTTATAGCAAAATGTCAAGCAACCTTCATCAGTTTACAATAAGTTTGTTATAAACTGTATGAAGAAACTGACACCTTCTTGATGGATTGTGAAGAAAGAGTGAATTCTAAATTAATCAAGTAATAACAAATAATCAACAAATTGCAATAGATAAAGAGCAAAGTTACTTAAAGACAAAAATTGAATTGAAAAACATTAGATCAACAACAAAATAACTGAAACAAGTAAGTTAATAACAAGAGTAAACCCGTCGAAACAAGAAATAAGTACAGCTCCATTCACAATTTAATAAAAACAAATAGTGTAAAGCATTTTGTGATCAACATAATGCATACTTTTCCAACAAAACAAAACAAGTACATACTTCAAAGGTTTTGCGGGAGTTCTTTGTTCCCCCTGATGGCATGAGCAAAACTCTAACCGTTACTTTCAACTTGCAATCGCCTGTTTGCGCGTTGCAGTGCAGCAAGAGGATGAAAGAACCTGGTAACCTCACGGGGAACCCAATCGAATTTCCTGTTCTCAGCACATTTCATCACATCACACCGGATAGCGACGACGACGACGGATGGTGGACACCAAAAAAACGGCGAACATCAGCTGGACCGAGCTTGAACCCCTTGTGACCACTGGCTCTCGGGCGGGAACGTAACGATGCGAAATCAAATGAAGCGTGCTGGAAAACACGACCGGACTGACAAATGCACCGATGTGCCCGACCACTGACCGGTGCCAAATGTCATCCTGTATGTGGACACATCAGTGAATCGAAACTTCTTACGCTCGAGTGGCCAAGCTTCTCCGGCGAGCTGACCGGGTGTCCTTTTAAGGGACATCAATACCCCTTTCTACCTTGTGACATCACGGCGAATGTCAATTTACGTCCCAGACCGGGCAGAAGTCTGGTCTGGTCACGTGGCGGCAGACTCTTCCGCTCAGAATCGATGCATACGTAATACGGTTTAAACGGTGCGTCATCCGATCGGCTCCATTCCCTTCGTACGCACGACGGAACCGGATGCCGAGAATTCCGCAAAAGCTGTTGCCAGACAATCACAGAAAATCAGGAAAACCTCATCGGCACTTTACATATTTCATGGTGCGGTGTAAAGTGAGTACTCTTCGTGGCACGTTCCTGGCGTTACTGAGTAACCGGAAACGATACTGAGAAGGGATAAAAGTACTGTGGCAGTTGGCTATGTCGAGAGAAACATTTCTGTTCTAACATGATGATGGGTCTGTCACTGCGCTGTAGGAAGGTGACCTACATTTTTGATCGTCAAATTCGATTGATACCACTTGACAAACTCTACCGGATCCCGCAAAGAGTATTTCCAAACTGAATGCTGAATAAAACCCTTACGTCATCTACGTTTCGCATTCGGCGTTGATAAATATCTGGCATAGAAATTCGGTGAAAACAAATCCATATGTTCAGTACTAGGCTCTTTGTTCGCAATTCCGCAGCGGCAATGGGCTAATAACGAGTAAAGCATACAGCACAGGATTTGGGAGGGATAAAATAATTTCAATTACTTTCAATAATTAACCACGCCGAACCGAGTGCATCTGTAGCTACTACGCCAGTCAACCTCGCGTGCCACAGGCACAATGCAGCGCATTTGCTGCTATATGATAACTTTTGCAATCAAATCGATTTTCACTCGCAGCTCCTACCGTGCTCACCGTGTCCAATCCCAAAACCCACCACACTTTGCCTGTCTCGGGACTGAAGCTTCCAAACCGCAAACACTTTGCTGTGTTGCCGTTAAATGGAAAATCGTGTTCCATCGCAGCGAGCACACATTTGTGACGAACTTTTGGCGCGACAAGTGGCGTAACAGGCGCCTGAAGCTATCAGGATGATCTGTATCTCATGCAAGCCGACGAGCATCAGCAGCAGAGCACTCGACAAAGCAATTGAATAGCGAGCGAGCGTGAAGCGTGCGTGCTATTGCAGGACTGGAAAGTCCTATTTGAATTTACGGGAAAAACTCAATGTTTTGAGTTGAATGGTTCAGCTTCCGTTACCCTTTTCCGGTATGAATTGAACTGTAAATCATGGTCCAACTAAACATGATGTCTACTAAAACTTCATTTAAGTCTCTTCTTCCTACAGTCAGTTTTCGTTACCGTAACTCTCCAACGCGTGGATTTGCTCCTTCACCTAGTTAAACGGCGTGACACAGTGACAAGCAAATCCCGGCCACTGATATACCCAACATCCACCACCCATCTACCCACCCATCTACCCACCCTTTAACCCCTCACCTCATCACCCGGACGACGAGCTCGTGACCACTGACACTAATTTAAATGTTACTGTATCCGACAGCATGTTTGTCTTCATTACCAGCTGACGGTCGGGTGCTTTGCTTTGGTCACATCCAACCAACACACATACCCATCCACCGGATGAGCCACTAGAGTGAAGATTCATAATTAAGAAATTGAGTGTGCCGAGTACCGAGCGCTGGCCCCAAGACGTTTGTCTATCTTCCCCGCCTGTCTTCCTGTCTTCTGTCTCCTGCTGTCCCCAAACGGCATGTCTGTCCCTGTGTCCCTGTAAGTGTGTGGTAAAGTTTCACGCCACTTGGCACATCACAAAAGAGGGGTGGCCACCCTTCAAGGGTGGCTGTCGTTGAAAGATGCTGTTTCCAGCGGCCCCTGTCTCGTACAGTAATGCACATTCCCGGGTAGACACCGAGCTGAGAGTCTGATTGTGACAGATGTTTTGCTGGCAGCCAAGGGGTTTCCAGCAAACCAAACGGGTTGTACGTGGAGTGTGTGAGCGTGTTTCTCTTCTGAACAGCCATTTCTCGTGGCATCTCGTGGGGTTGGGCGCCAGCGACAGAACCAGCACGGAACCAACGTACGGAGAAAGACCGGGTTTCGGTTTCCGAGGCTAAGAAAATAGGCGACACACGTTCCAGGAAAGCAGCACGGGAGGTAGCGAACCAGTACGAGCACGAGTGGTAGTTACTGGTAAATTATACATCAAGTCAGCGGAGCAACAACGTAAAATCATTTACTACCCGTCTGGCAACTGGCCGTTCTGGAGGACGAGCAGGAAAGAGATAAGCCATGATTTGACTGCTATTTTAGACATCTTGTTCATCTTGTTGAACACCTTTGGTAAGATCATTAAATTGGCGTAGTCATGATCCAACAGCATCCACTAGCGCCTGCCGCTCACTAAGCAATAATCCTTTGATTCGGAATTGTGTTTGTTCAACTTTTTCTAAGAATTCATATGAGATCATTGCCAGGATTTTACTAATTGCAGTATAGTTTCTTCTGCTGGTTGGTTTCCATGGCCACTCGCTCTCTCCCTCTCTCTCTGAGTTAAACAACGTGCAAACCGCACCACACAAAACACACCACCGAATATCGCCCTCAGAAAGGTCTTAAATTCCCAACTACGCCACTATGGGCCCCAAAAACTGTAAGCCAATGCCATCCAACAAGCGGCCGACCGGCCAGCCAGTCAGCCAGCCAGCCAGCCAACCGACACCAGACACCACAAACCCACAGCCGGATTCACCGATCCGAGAAAACCCGGACCCTGGGCCCTGAGCTCTGGGCTCTGGGCTCAGAATTAGTTTCCATTGTTTTGACTTTTGCTTCGCCGAACACAACCGCACACATTCACAGGCATACAAACTCGCATCCGAATTCGATTCTCAGACCGTTTTTCCCGAGAGTTTTCCCTTGCGGGGCAAGGGCGAACTGAGCTGAAGGGCGAGCCATTGTGATTACAGTTGTGGCCCAGACAATCCAATGTCTCAATTGTGTTGGTGACCAAGCGCACCATCGCGCTCATATGCTGCGCTGCCCAGAGGCCCGATTTCAGACCAACCGCCCAGAAAACCACCGGGGACAATCATTGAAATTCATTACGCAATAATTTTCCACATTTTACTGCGAGCTTCTCACGCTCACTGACTCTCTCTCTCTTGCTCTCTCGCTCGCTCCAGGACTCTCTCTCTCTCTCTCTCTCTCTCTCTCTCTCTCTCTCTCTCTCTCTCTCTCTCTCTCTCTCTCTCTCTCTCTTGCTCTCTCTCGGAATGCGTGGCCATGTGTAACCTCAGCTCTCCCGGGAAGGTTGAGGGATGCTATACCCCCAGAAAACGGATTCTAACTCCAACCCTGCGTTGCGGGCTAACAATTTAGGGAGTCACAAAGCGTCGTAATGGTTTAATTTACGATCTTCTAGTTTCTAGTCGACCGACCGAACCCGGCCGGTCGGCTGCACTAGTTTCCGGTGGCTGGTTTTCCCCTCCCCTTGATGCTCCCACTATCATCCCTCACTCCCCTGGTCAAGTAACCGGGCACCATAGTTGTGGCCACCCCATTCGAGGAGCTCTGTGCTAAAGGGAACTGTCTTGGTTCCAGTTCTATTATTTCGACAAAAGGATTTGGAGCTTTCTTCGCCAGTGGTGGCGCCACCTCTTTGCGTAATTTGCATTCCCGCGACGAAATCGAAGCGCATCGAAAGGGGGGAGAGCTACAAGCTGCTGCTCGCGCATGGAACGCATTAAGGATATTAATTGAATTCAACGATTGCGATTTATTTCCCCAGTGGTGGCGGTGGCGGTCGATAGGAACTAATGTCTTGAAAAGCGGGGCGAGTGTTCGTAAATTAGCCGAAACTCGGTTATGGCGGGCCCGACCAGCCGATGTGTTCCGATGTAAAGAGAGTCGCGGTCGCCTCCCTCCGTTAAACGAGTGCAAATGACGCACGAAACCAATTTGCGATGAATAATTGGAGCGGATGGCGCCGCGAGCGAGGCCCATGAACAATGATTAAACCGAATTTCCCCCGCGGGCGATTTCATTTCATTTCATTTCTCGTGTTCCGTTTCAATTTTACGAATAAATCAATTGTAACGATAGATTGTTTTAATGAAATCCGTTCGTTTTGATTGAAGTTGAAATTACAGCCACGGAACGGAACACTTGCCGGACAGAAATTAACTTGCATGCAGGTGGTCATCGATGCATTGTGGCAACATGACGGAATGCCTTTCAGGTGGTTAATATCACATCAGGTAATTAATAATATGGAATGTCCCAGTTATATATAGTCTAGGGAATGATGGTTGACTTTATTGATCGACTCCTGCAAATGTTGTTTATCTTATCCATCATCGGGCGTCTTCAGGACGTGGAGCGCTTTCCGGTGGCAATATACAAATTGAATTCTCTTGCCATTGCCGTCGATCACGCATGCAGCGGAACCATCAATATTGAACATTGCTCTTTCCAATCCTTAGAGAGACAGAGAGCTCATCTGGCTGCTATGCCATCGATTATGCATACGCATATGCTTCTGCTGGCTTTGCTAAGGCGTGGAAAGCAATTTCTTTTATTGAAATCCACTCTTGTTCAGATCCCAGTACATTGCATTTTACGTTTTATTGATTGTTTATTTCTCATTTGCTCAACCTGTACGCACTCGTCGGATGCAGTAAGTAAGCTTGCCATAATGTGGTTGCATCTCAAGAGAAAGCAACCAGTGTGTTGACCAACAATGATAATAGAAGTGCGGTGTCGAACTGCCAACAAATCGGTTTGCATAAATTATAGCAAACGAGAATGAATTGTCAAACGACTCCGATGAGCAAATGCAACATTCAGAAAACCTGACAACAGTTTCGCAGTTTGACATAATATTCGTTCGTTTTTATTGCTAATAAACCCGTAAGGAGCCCCATCCGTCTTCGTCTTAGCCTACCACCGAACGGTCTGCCTGGGGAGAGAGGATTTAAAATGCAAATAAATTTTACAGAACAACCCCCAACGCCATGTGGCACCGGGGATCTCAGCTCGTAGCTCGTAGGATGCGATATTTAATAAGATGCTATAAAAAGATGGTCGCTGCCGTCGCAGGCCTACAGCAACGGCAGAGCAACGCAACAGACCGCAAAATATGTCTTATCATTTCCCTCGCTCATAAATCATCCAATTAAGACGTTTATCGTGCCAAGCGCC
>NC_064877.1:59748146-59765646 GCF_943734665.1 Anopheles aquasalis
GGGTCTGTTCACCAACACCCTCCCATCAAGCGATCCCTGCTGAGCTGGCTCCTTTTTGGGGGTGGTTACTGTTCTGTTCCAGGGTCTCTGATCTGGAAAGCATAGAGAGAGGGAAACAGCCAGGCCATAATGAATGAAGCACGCCCTCATTGGACCCTCTGAAGGTCCGTTCACGACCGAGCATCACCGTCAAATCGTCAATTTGAACAGCAAACCCCATTAAACGAAGTGAATTACCAATACGTCGTGACGATGTTACGTGTTTATGTGGCTGTGTCTGTGTTTGTGGGGTGCAAGATCACGCCCTCAGACTACAACGACCTTCCGACGGAGTAATGATGACGGAGTCATTATGGCCATCTCTATGGTTTACGTTACGAAGACACAGCGATCCCGAAGACGCATTCGCAGAACGTCACAAAACAAATTGCTACAGGACACCAGCAAGGACCCAAAGGGACGTGCGGCCGATCGCGGGAAAAGGGAACGCACGTCCCGTTCGCGAATGTCGTTCACCGATTGCGTGCGGAAGTCACCAGGAGAAGCACTGGGGCAGAAGCCGGATTTTATGCCAACTTTTACAGCCCATTAAGTGTGCCCTTGGGTGTTGGTGGACCGATCGAACATTCCCTCACCGGCGGTGGATAGGGGAGGGTGGTTCCCGGAAACCACGAAATTCCCCCTCTCTCTCTCTCGTTCCTTCTCTTCATCCGGGAAAAAAAACCGGAAACCATCATCGCAATGCGTGCGCTACTCCGCTCTCTGCATCGAAGGACAATTCCTCGGCGAGCATCGTAAACGCGGCGTTCGTGCTGTGAGCGCTCCCACCCAGGGGGCAATGTGACACTCCGCTAAGTGTGGTGATAAATTTTTCAATTTGTAACATTTACCGAGCTGCCCCTTCTCGTCCTCCCCCTCTTTCTTATGGTGCGTGGACACCAGATGCCCTGCAGATTGCAACGTACTGGTGCTGCCAGTGTCCAGCATAATTCCGTTGATGAGCCGTGCTCGTACCCGCTGGGTGGGAGGGAGAATGGCTTGGCATTGTCTTTTTTAAAGTTTTAATCATCATTAACACCGAAATGGTACATCATGATGAGTCACCAACACCAACACCAGCAACACGATCAGCCACTAGCCCAGAGACCAGAGTCCATTACGAAATGACGTGGCCCGGGAATGGTGGTGGCGAGCAGGAGTGCATAAACCGAACCTCCAACGATCCTGGGTATCAGGGAAGAGAGCATATTCTGGACGCCCCTTGCAGCGAGTGATAAATGCAAAAATCACGACGTAATGACCGACATTGACGCCGATGAAGGACGACGAGGAAACAACTGAACTTAATCAGCGAACGAAATGACTTTGCCCCATTCCCGAATGAATCCATGGCTTTTGATGGCTCGATGGCAGTGCCTCGAATTGTTCCCTAGCTGTTGCAGAATAGAGCAAGGGAACTTGGGATGGCAGAACCGTTTCATAAGTTTCTTATTACTCCGATTCCGAATTATAGGAAGTCACCATTGCAGCTGCATCCATCTCGTCTTGCACTCACTATCGCTCTCTTCCTCACTGTCTCCGCCGCTCACTGTCTCTCTCTCCCTCTGTTTTAAAACTTCCCCTCCGGGAGGATGTTATTGGATGTAACTTTATCGTTTTCCACCGTGGATGCGTGGATCCGGTCGTCGCACCAAAGGCAAGTGACTTAACTTTTCCAAACTGAAATTCGATTCGCCCTCCACTTGGGCATTCCCGGAAGTTCTCCTTCCCCAAGCGTAGTAACATCGCTGGTAGGAAAAGAAAGAGCAAACGAATCGAAAATCTTCCCGTGAATACCTAAACACGGTGCTGAAACTAGGATGGCTTGTTAGCGAGCAGTGCAGGCCCCCGGATGGAGCAACTTTTGCGCACAATTTCTGGATGTTGCATTCTGGGTGCTGGGGTATGCAGGATGATGCAACGTCTCCCTAGGCATTCCATGCCGAACCGAAAGAAGCGGCCAGCGAATGAAGCGTGCTGTAATGAGTAAAATATGCAAGCGCTCCACTAAAAGCTTCGCCAGCATAAACATGGCTTAGGAGTTATTATTCCCAGAAACCCCCCTAAAACCCCTTCGCTCGTTTGCATCCTCCGATTGCACTCTCTTGCCACTCGTTGCTCGCTTCGTTCAGTAAACATAAGTTAAGGGTAAAGTTATAAATTATGGAGATTATACTCAATGAAGCGTTAAGAGAAGCGTGAAGGTGCGTTCTGTCGGGCTTGTACTTGTATTTACAGTTGCAGTTGCGCCTGGTGCAGCAGGTTTCATCCTCTGTGCAATCACAGATTAACAAGCTAATGCAGTCGAGCCAATCGAACACGAACGGTCATTCGTTCCACTCAGGCCAGACAATATTAAAGTATGCAGCAAGGCTTAAGAATGTTGTCCTTCAACAGAGCAAACGGAAGATCAACTATTTAATGGTGTGAGTAAAGTGATTAAAAACCAAGTAAGAAAAGTGCTAACAAATGGGGAGGGAAAGTAACTTTATTATTTAAAATGCTGAGTTTATGTTTATGCCGTAAATCATTCTTTTAGCACAAGCGCTCAGATTCGATCGAAAGGGAAATAAAAGGAGCTCTAAAGGTTATATCTATTGAAATTCCTTTCGTGACAACATAGAACAGGAACATTTGAAAAAATACAAAAGAAAGTTCCCTATAAGGAATAACATTTTCCATGCTTCATTCCCTATAATGAACGAAAGATGGAAACTAAATCTAACGAAGAACATGTGGGCGATTCAAAGATTGCCTAGGAATTATGAATTTTAATCATTAAATTGTCATTTGATTGAGCTGGTAATTTTGCAGTAGAGGGGTAAATAGTTGATGAATAAATTAATGCTTTTTTCAGTTGTAACTTAATTCGTTTGGTGGGATTATTATACCATCGGAAATATCAATACCATTGCGCATAAACATAAAACATAATTTGTCTAACGAGAACTCAAAAAGAACAAAACATTGTTCGGTCTTTGAACTCCACGCTGAACCCAGCTGATAACAGACCAACAAGACATTCGCAGATTAGATAACGCCCGGCGTTCAATCAGCTGGCAGAGCAATGCACAACCACTTCAGTCACAGTCGCCACACTCGCCAGATCCAGCCACGTCAAACTAACGGCTGTGGTCGCGCAGTCTACGATTCCAATCCGGTCAGCTGTTAATTTTGTGTGCGTCAGACAAGCCGGTTCCATGCAGACAATAGAGCGGCAGCATCCCCAGCAAAGCAGAAGCGGTCTCACACAAACCACCGTACCAACATCGCCAGCATCAACAACAAACCGGTATTCTGGAACGGAACGCGGAGCGGATTGTCAGTCCAAGCGCGCTGATTACGCAGTGTCGTGCTGAGTGTAAACAAGCAAACGGTCATTTAGCCAAGGTCGCAGAACCGCAACCATGGAACCACTCACGGTGACGACGCTGGTGTTGCTGATATTGTGCTTTCCGTTGCTAAGGTGGCTGCTGGAGCGCCACAGGTTGGCGCAGATCTACGATCGAATACCGGGTCCACGGGCGTACCCATTTGTCGGAACGCTGTACATGTTTTTCGGCAAAACATCCGAAGGTAAGACGACGTTCCGGTGCCGACCGGCCGGCATAAAGCACAAGCTAACCGCATACCTTTCTGCAGAAATATCGACCCTCATTGATCGAAGGGTGAGTCGGTATGATGGAATCCATCGGATCTGGGTCGGTATGACGCCGGAAGTACGGCTCAGCAAGCCCGAATACATCGAACAGATCATCAGCTCGAGCAAGCACATCGAGAAGGGAACGTTGTACCGCTTCTTGGCCGACTGGCTGGGCGACGGTCTGCTCACAGCGAAAGGTGGCACTTTGTCCCGTTTTTGAATGTCCGGACCCGGTTTTCAATTCTACCATCTCCTGTCCTACAGGTGAACGATGGTTCCAGCACCGAAAGCTCATTACACCGACCTTCCATTTCAACATCCTGGACGGGTTCTGTGAGGTGTTTGCCGAGAGTACGGCCGTGCTGGTGAAGCGGTTGCAACCGTACGCCGCTACCGGGAGGCCCATCAACATCTATCCATTCATAACGAATGCCGCCCTGGACATTATCTGTGGTATGAAACCGTTCGGCGTATCATTCCACCCCGGTACAGGACATCACAAAGATAATCTCTCTTCTATCCAACATGTGCGCACACCAAAACACGGCCGCGACACACAGAAACGGCCATGGGCGTCAAGGTGAACGCACAAGGCAGTGACGGAGCAGACAACTCATACGTGAGCGCAGTGTATGGGTAAGCGCAGCACGGGCAACCGACATGCCAAGAATGTCCACAAACGGAACCAGCTCCCCGGTGTTTTTGCAGATTATCTTCCCTATTCCTGGAGCGTCTCGTGCGACCGTGGTTGCACCCGGAATGGATCTTCAAGCGATCCGCGCTCGGGCGGAAGCAGCAAACCCTGCTGGACGTGCTGCATGGTTACACACGCCAGGTAGGTTCGTTGCCTCGAGCTTAGCCTTGACCGCGAGCCGGCCACTTGCCGTAATGAGCTCACGAGGCGTACGATCGTTCCAGGTAATACAGGAGCGCAAGAAGGCGCTTGATGCTGGAGCGACGGTGCATGAGGTGCCATCGGATGGTGCCGTGTATGGCCGGAAGCGGCGACTCGCCTTTCTCGATCTGCTGCTACAAAGCGCGTCCAACACGGACACCAACCCACTGTCCGATGAAGACGTACGCGAGGAGGTCGATACATTCATGTTCGAGGTTTGAAACTCCTGCCCCCCCCCGCACTGTGCTCCATTCAAGCGATTGCTTTCCTCATCGCCTCGCCTCCAGGGTCACGACACGACGACGGCCGGGATGAGCTGGGCGCTTTTCCTGCTCTCCCTCCACCCCGAGATCCAGGAGCAAGTGCATCAGGAAATTGATTCCATCTTCAACGGTAGCGACCGGCCAGCGACGATGCAGGACCTCAATGAGATGCGGCTGCTGGAGCGTTGCTTGAAGGAAACCTTGCGTCTCTACCCCTCGGTACCATTCTTTGGCCGTACGACCAGCGACGATGTGAATCTGGGTGGTTACCACGTGCCAGCCCGCACCATCATCGGCATCCACACGTACAATGTGCATCGCGATGAAAGGTTTGCACAGCAACACAGCTCGCCACCGGCAGCTATGGCTTTAGAATCAACAATGCAGGTTGCAGCACTAATCAAATGGAAACCGCTCGCTCGCTTTGCAGATACTTTCCCGAGCCGGAGCGCTTCGATCCGGACCGGTTTCTGGCCGAACGCTCCGAAGGCCGCCACCCGTACGCGTACATTCCGTTCAGTGCTGGGCCGCGGAACTGCATCGGTCAGAAGTTTGCGCTGCTCGAGGAGAAGAGCGTAGTGTCGGGCATCTTGCGGCGGTATCGCATTCGCTCCGCGCGAACCCGCGAACAGCAACAAAAGGTGGCCGAGCTTATCACGCGACCGAAGGATGGTGTGTTGCTGTATCTCGAGTCGCGCACCACTGGCTAGCATCCACCTTTAACCGAATGCCGGATGCACCTTTTCGGAGGGGTTGCGGTGGTAATGATGATGATGATGATGGTGGCAAAGGGAAGCAAATAAAATATTGAACCAAGCGTGAGCGCGAGTGCATCGCTCTAGCCCTTAGTAAAGTTAATTATTTCATTACCCGCAGAGCGTACCAATCGTGACGCAAATGCAAACATGCGCAACCGTGAGCTGGCCAGCCGGTGTGGGATTATGAACATGGCTTTCTCTCTCTCTCTCTCTCTCTCTCTCTCTCTCTCTCTCTCTCTCTCTCTCTGCATAAAGCATCGCCACCGGCACCGGCACCGGTGCTGCGTTTGTTGATTATTCGGCAGCAAACGAATGATGCGCGAGTTTGCACAAGGCACACACAGCAAAGGGCGGGTGGGTTTTCACTCGGTTGACTATCGATCGTGCAGGGTTTGACTTTCCACCTACGGAGTGTTCGAAAGTCAAAACATGCACCTGCACCCAGGGGAAGTGCGACTTATCAGCATAAATTCAACGTTGGCGTAGTTCGATGGCCGTTTGCAAATGTGAAGGATACTTTAATTGCTGTCGGCAGGCACCAGAGTCCACAGGTAATGGCCGTCAAACATGCCATTCCGTTACCAGAGAGCGTGTCCCTCCGGAAGAACATTTAGATAGGGATGATAAAGATGACACTTTTCGCACAAAAAGGGCGCATCCCTTTTGTTTGACCCACCAAATGAACTGCTGAAACAAAAGGCCAGCGGAAATGAATAATGAGATGCGGACAATCTCGATTTCGGGAAGCAATTCGAAAATCACTCGACTTGAAGACCGTGCGTGTGGTGGTGCCTTTGAATTTTAAATCATAATTTTCAATCATTCATTCTCGTTTGTAGTACCGACCTCTTTTTAGACAATGGCAGACCACACACACACAGGCACACAAGCGCACACATATGATCATTAATCTTTTCGGTTCCACCACCTTCCTTGCCTACACTTACGGGGCACATCTTGCGCTCACACTACTTCAACTGAGCATCGTGGTCGTGGGAAAATTTCACAATCGGTTACATTTGCATGGCTTTTGTGAAGAGGGCACCTTCCAGCAGGGACGTTGTCTTTGTTGGCTACTTCTCGGGATTTTTATCGAGCAAAAAAGAAAAAGGAAAAGGCCGCTCACTCAGCAGCAGAACCAGCAGCTTAAACTTATTTAGGGACGCATCTTCTTACGTGCCACGTATTCATTGTTTCTTTTGAGGAAGGATCTGGGTAAAAGCCCATCTCAAATTATCATTAATTTCGCCGAAGAGCTGCTTATGCGAGAAACCGATCCCTTTTTCGTCAAAACAAATGCCCGAGCGACACGCAATTCGTAAAAACTTGACAGCTTTAACTGAAGGAATTGTTCATTTAAATATCCACCGTAATGGAGCAGCTGCATGTCGTCACCCAGGTTTAACAAGATATCGATAACAAAGCTGCCAAAGGCCTTCTTAGCATTCAAGCGCGTGCCGAGGACTCGCAACCAATTCCTATTAATAGGATTATCCGGGCTCAAATGATGCTGTCGAGCAGAGCGTAGAGGAGTAGCTGTCGGCCACGGTGTCGTGGTGCAATCAGCAAACGTCACACGCACACGAAGTATCAATTAGATTGGCCTCCGCCTCCGCCGAGTGTGCCAAGTACATACATGACAATTTAATTATTTTCTTGCAGCGCCATCCCCGCCGGCTTGAGCTTGAGGCCCTCTCTTCAGTTCACTTGAACCTCCTGCATTCCTTTCGATCTCCCCACGCTCCCCTCTTGTACAAGGCATCGAAGGACATGGAAAGATATTTTAATTATGTCGGACTTGATAATCTTCCGCTTCCGCTTGCTGGTGGAAGACACTCGACGCTCTGTTCCGCCAGTCACCAGTCTCGAGTCCCGAACATTCCCCCAGGATACCACGGGTTTGTTTTGGCATTGAAAGGGACACCTAATCGTGTTATTGTCATGTGAACAAAGGAATCGCTTTCTCTGGCCATCACCGCAACCGCTCGAGACGTAAATGTGTGTGTCTTGTCTTCGCCTGATTGTAAGGCAACTCAGATTCACACCACACTTTACGGACTGCCAGCACCTGGAACATGTCTCAACCGACCGGGAAGTCTGGTGTCGCTTGTAGAGAGCTTGTTTGATTGTTTTTAAACAAGATGACAGCCACTCCACAGCCACTACGGAAAAGGTAGACTACTGAGTGTTGAGTGTTCTCTAACATTATTAACTTCTCTGCCAAGTAATCATTATCACCACACTCCACAACCGAGAGCCAGCAGCACCTTGTGCATGAGCGACGATGGATTGATAATGGTGTGAGTATTCCACGCCAGGGATGAAGGTTCCTTCTGACGGACTGCTAAAAAGCTTGAAAAACTCTCGCAGCAAAACGATGGCATTCCGGTTCGTTGCGCTAATGAAGACACTCGACGACGACGACGACGATGACGACTCAACTCCCATTTTCGGAGACACCCTGGGACGGCAACGATTCATTTGCTCAAATAAACGAATCCACTCTCTGCACCTTCCGACTACCGTGACTTAAGATCACCATTCACCCATTGCGCAAACATTTAGTGGAAGTTCGTGCTGAGCCACCAACAAAACCAAAAGCTCGAACACTGCGACCGGCCATCACCGTCATCATCATCATCATCCCGAACGCTAACTGACGAACTTTTTGGCATTTACTAGCCATTGGCCGGAGCGCTAGCTGGCCCAAGGGTGCGGCGGGAGTGAATTTAATGAACTAAAACGGAATTAATTAACTCAAAGTGCTGCCCGGGACGAGTCCCGCGGACCAAAACCAAATCAGCTTGCAACGATCGTCGAACGATGAAGTAAACATTTCCGCAACTCAAAGCCAAGACTTCTAGCTCAGTGCAAGTAAAATCCCCCGGAAGTCCATACCACGCGATACACCAGATAGACGAGGTCGGTCGGTCGGTCGGTCGGTCGGTTGGTCGACGAGTGCGAATCTGAAAAGCAAGTACGCTACAACGCACAACAGAGAGACAATGGCTACCGCAGCCCACCAGCCGCCGGACCAGCCGTCTTAGCAGAGCTTATGTTTCTTGGTCTTCCGGAGTGGAGCTGCCGGGAGCTTCCGGAGAAGTGTCGGAAGTAAGCCAGCCTGTCCGTCATCCTCCTAGGGGCCCAAGATTCAACAGATTCCGCGGCAACCGTTTTGTGCGTGGCTGACAGACACAGAGAGACTTCAAACCCATCGAAGGGAGAGGCAATTAATTAGCCGAGCCGAGCTGTGCCGAGCGACCAACAGGAGCGACGGAAAAGTTTCGCAATGAAAAGTAAACCTAATTTGAGAAAGACGGAAATGAGTTTTAGGCAGTGCAATGAATCGAGCGCTTGGCGCGTGGGGTGAGTCTCTTCATTTGGACCTAAAAACGGAAAATATTAGTCGCACAAATGACTTTTGGGGCGTAACGAGATTTAGGTAAGGCCTCGCCTCGCGCATACCAGGGGGCATGGGAGTGATTCAGTTTTCAAACAAACTTTCCAGCACAGCGAAGCCTACGGATTCACCACGGATGGGCAATGGAGTGTACTCAAGGATGGGCCATGTTCTAGCAAGGCATTCACCGTGGAACAGCACTTCCGTGGATGTCCGGGAATGTTCTGCGGCAGCTTTCAATCACGACCAGTAACTTGCGACATTGAAAGTAATGTTTACCACATCTACATTGGAATGGTTACCGTTGGATCGGATACGACATACGAACGGAACGGGCACTGGGCTCTAACAAGGGCTAGGCGTAGAAACATGCTTTCATCTTCATTATGGAGTCTATACACTATTCCGCATTCACCGCTGTACCGCGCTGTGGCAGTGCACCTGTGCATCCGATGGCTTCATCCGGAAACGACACTTCGCCTAGCACGAATGCTGTTGCCGGATACTGGCGTTCCTCATTTACATTTTTGCCACCACCACCACCAACTACCACCCTGCCGGGACAACCTGTTTGTCTTCATTAGCATACGGTGGGTAGCCACATGATAAAACATGGCAACACATATGTAATTAAGAGTTTCACTGCCTGCTACCGCCCGTTCTCTGATGTGGTGACGGTTGCGGCAGGCAGGCAGGAAGCGGAGTTATACGGAGGGAATGGTAGCATTTTGCCGGATTGTTGGGTTTCTACCCATCCCCCCCTCCCACCGGCCAAAAGCTTCAACTCCTGATTCCAATCCATTCATCTCTCCTCCCAGCCCTAGGACCTATGACGAAAGTTGTCATTTCGGTGCGATTGGTGAGCAGCCAAACGAACCGTGACCAACATCGGCACCTCCCGGGAGGAGCAGGTGGGGAAACGAATCGCTCGCTGGTGGAAACCAAAAGCAAACCAACTCCACCCAAAAAAAAAAAAGAAAAGGACCTCGTAAGGTGCCATTTTGTGTGCTACACATGTGGCTCTAGCATGAAATGGCTTAAGATCTCGGTGCTCTCGGTAAGCTGATTCCAAGTTGAACCAAATTACACGCTCATTCGACAATCGGAGGCGTTATTAGCATTTGTTTTGCCAGACACTCCGTTGCAAACACTCGGCGGTGGCGATGCCGGTTGTTATGCGCTTGTCAATAGACGACAGTCGGGCTTAACCCTTAATCCTGCCCATCTGTTGACGTTAGCCGACGGCGGCCAAGGTTCGCCCGGTTGCGTTTTTACCCTTTTCGCAGGGAGTGCGGCGGCACCACCACCTTAGAGGATTTGTTCGTTGATATTTTTGATTGGTTTGTGCGCGAGTGCCGTCTGCGAGACATCGTTCGTGAGTTATAGCTTTGAAAATGTCTCAAAAAACAGAATTCAGTTGCATTGAATTGGTGTTTGTCTGGTATTCTTTGACTTTCTAATGCTTTGTAGAAAGATTAAAAGTTGCGCGCAATCCAGCTTTCGGGTAAAAACGTTCCCGGAATATTTATCAAATGAAGGAAGGATCAAAAGGATTATCATCTGATAAAAGTACCGCCTATATGTTGATTAGACTTAAGATAGGCTCAAGGGAACAGAATGAGTGATTGTAGTATGGTTGTTCAACTAGTCCAATATAGAGGGTTTATTTTGCAAATATATTTCCGAAATCGTTACGGTGGACACTGAGAGGGAGTAGAATCGAAACAACTAAGTTATAGACCAAATGACAAAGCAATAACCGGTTCTAGTGACATTTGAGAGTTAGCCAGAGCCAGTTAATCACAGCCGAATCTTAAAAAAAACCGGTTGGTCTGAGCCAGCTGTTGTGATTGACACCAACGTAGCGGTGGAGAAGACGCGAAGAGTTCATTCAGCTACGAGCACTGCCAAACGGCAGCAATCGTATCAACGCTGTGTGTGCAGTGGTTCTTCTTGATCGTGATACAGAATATCGGATTCGGTTAGTACAAACGGTATGTAAAATTCATAAACAAATATTTTGGTCTTCTGCTTCACAGGTTTTGGAGCGCTATATGCTACCGATGATCTGGAGGAAAAAATGACTGAGGCATTCTTGCCAAACGTCCGTGAAGCGATCGACGGTAGGGCAGCAGAAAGTTCGATCTAGGAATCTGGACTTAGTTTATTATCTCTTTTACCTTCGAAGACTGCCATCTGCGATACTACAGGCTGGGATACGGAGCGGAAGTCGCGCCTGCTGCCGGTAGGAAATCCTATTTGCGCGAGTTTGCACACATGGCAGCGGTTGGATGGACTGGAAGCGATGGTAAAATCCGTTGGGACTGCGGCGGATCGCTGATTTGGGAGAACTACGTACTTACTGCAGCTCATTGTGTGGAGGATGATGCGTAAGTTTTCCAGTGGTGATAAGCTGCATAGTAACAAGAAGCTGGAGGATGGTTGAAATGAGCAGAGAAGATGAAAGCGAATGTCCATGGACCTGTTGGTTATGTTGTTGTTTTCATTCTCTCTTTTATTAGCAACATTCCGCCCGATGTGGTTCGCCTTGGAGATATCAACCTATACGACGACACGGACGATCAATACGCACAGCAGCTAAAGATCGTTGAAATTGTACGTCATCCTGAGCATCGCTTTGGCTCGCGCTACCATGATCTTGCCCTGCTGCGGCTAGAAAAGAACGTCACGTAAGAGTGCTCGATCATAATTTGTGTACGTCAGTTAACATATCCTTCCGTCTACTTTTGTTCTTCTTCAGCTTGCATGACACGGTAGCACCGGGATGCTTGTGGAATGATGAGAAGGAAATACCTTTCCCTACGATGGAAGCCACTGGTTGGGGAGCAACTGGGTTCGGTAAGTGCCACTAAAAGATACTTAGTTCTGCTGGAAATTCTACAGACATCCTCCTGCTCCATCTCAGGTGAGAAATCTACACCGATCCTTCTGAAAGTATCACTCGGAGTAGTCAAACCGGAAGAATGTAATAAGCACTATAAGGTAGGCGATCGCAAACTGAAGCAAGGACTTATGAACTACCATTTGTGTGCCGGTGATGTCAAAATGGATACTTGTCCCGTAAGAGTTATTAGAAATCCGAGTCCCATTCACATATCTATCGTCTAATCGGTTTGATTACTTTCAGGGAGACTCAGGAGGTCCACTGCAGATGAAGCTACTGCACAATGGCAAGATGACTCCATTCGTTGTGGCCGTTACTTCTTTTGGGGGCGTATGTGGTCAATCAATTCCTGGCGTTTACATGAAGGTAGCTCCTTACATTCCCTGGATAAGCGCAGAGCTCGCAAAACGTGGAGAGATCATAAGAGGTAGGATCTTCAAAAGGTTCAGATATTTGCATGGCGAACGTTCTAAATCTTCAACGTGCTGTTCTAGATTATAGTTTCAAGCCAGATGCCTGTGCACTGCGTTATGTTCACCTGAGAGAGTATGAAGACGATGTAGTAAAACATACAACGGATGGTCGTGAGATTTTAAACTTCAATAATTTTCATATGAACTTAAGGGACTCTACGCAAACTGTCTCAGTTCACTGGCCAGCTGACAGCTCACCGGTACCCTCAAACTGTAATGGTGTTGTGATTGATGAGGATACTATAGTTACACTGGCCCGTTGTGCCATCACTGGAAGGTTGGTAGAAAAAGATAAATTCACGGGATCATCAGAATGCTAAAGAACACGAATTCTCTTCTGATAGAAATCAACCTTCGCACATCATGCTCAGGAACACCCGGAACGATATTGTCCGTGTTTATCGGCATCCGGACTACAGACCTAACTCCTTCTACAATGATATCGCCATTTTAAAGGTGAAGGATCGGTTTACATTCTCCCAAGATTTTGTCCCGGCATGTATTTGGAGTGCATATAACCTACCTAATCCTCGATTTTACGTTACTGGTCAAGGCCGCTATGATTTGAATACATTAACAGGCGATCCCAACGAAACTAGTGAGTATACAACTATATTCTGTTGTTACAAAACACTTTACCATTTCGTACCATCCCCTTTTTTCGCCGAACTAGATCGAACAATTGTTCAGTTGTCGCCTAGGGCCGATATACTAGACATTGGCAACTGCACTTTACCAGAGGAGTATTCTAGTAGACTTGGCCGTGGTGTAACAACTGAGCATTTGTGTTTCGGAAATAAACTCTTCTTGGTACCGGACTCGTGTGAAATGCTATACGGAGCACCACTGAGGCGAAACATTTGGCGTTTTGAACGTCATTTTGAGCACATATATGCGCTGAATCTACTTGGCAAAGATTGTGGTTTCGGCCGAGCAGCACTTGGGATCCGATTAAGTTATCACTCCGAATGGCTCAAGTCGGTGCTGCTTCCCAACTACCGCTATGAGTCACACTCAGTGCAGTTCCTTAATACGGATTTGAACGATTTAGATCAGTGTACGGGAACAGATGGAAGTACCGGGCTGTGCGTTAACATAAACCGATGTCCTAAGATACGCTACGATGTGCAAGCGAAACGTAACGTTCAGTTCTGCAATGGTGGTACGATCGTGTGCTGTCCATATGATAACATACGAAATGAAACTAGCACCAGCATGAGCGCCTCAGAGTTGGATGATTGTGAAAGCCGCTACAAACAGTTCCACGAAATGTATGAATCATATCAACCGGATCGAATTGATCACTTTTATCATACAGTAAGCATTCCTGGATTGCGATAACATAAAAAATAGGCTAAATTCCATGTGCTACTTTATTTTAGGTATACCTCGGCTGGAAGACCAAGGATGGCTCAACGGAATGGATATGCTCTGGTACACTGATCACACGAAGTATCGTCGTATCATCTGCTTACTGCCTGATGGCGAACGGCAATTTCCCCACTCTAGTAAATGTAGCCGAGGGTAATCCCAATGCCACCTGGTCGCGCCCAAAGCCAGTCGGTATCAAGGAAGTGATCATTCATCCGGGTTACAATGCAACAACCCTTCAGTACGATATTGGATTGGTGCGCTTGGTGCAACCAATCGTTCCAACAGCCCGCAAATACCCGATCTGTTTGTGGCAGAACGAGACGCACACACCACTGGTGCTGTACCGAATGGCGGCAGATGGTAAATACTATGCTCAACGAAGAATTTCAACCAAGACTAAACACTGTTTCCTCCGCAGAAACAATGTCCAACTTTGAATTAAACTTCCCCAAGTACAATTCCGACTGTAGTCAACACCTTCGACAACTTGGTAGACGTGAGCTCCAGTCGAACGAACTGTGCACCGACATCGATGATACCCCACAACGCAGCATTTCCGGAGGTCCACTCGTCTGGTATCATAGAAATCTGAATGATAACTCTTCAACCCAGTATCTGGTGGGCACTATTAGCTCTACTATATCGGCCCAGCGGCTTGGAATACACGTTAGAATCTCCTCATATATCGGCTGGATCAAGAGCATCGCATTTGGCTAGCAGTGTCCACTCTAAAGTATAATTAACAGTATAATGTGCAGTACTTGAACCATCCGGTTGGCACTTGGTCCATCTGAAATGACTAAGTAAGCTTTACAGGCATGGCATAAACCTAATTACCTAACAATTGACGAGCAGCTATGCACATATGGATCTCAAATCACTTTTGTACCATGCTTTAAAAATAATGATTCCTATATTTTAAATGTACTTTTTCTTATTTTCCTACTAATAAGATTTCCAAGATTAGTATATGATTTACTCTACTCTGACTTTGCTTTGCATTGTAGCAGTGAGAAACTGATGGATAATTAATATTATGCATAAAAAGGAAGATAACATTAGCACGATAATAAGATAGCAAAAGGAAGTTACACATCATTCTCCTATGGCAGGTTTAACAGAACAACGGTAATGAAAATTTTATAACAGATATTGCAGCGCATCTACCTAACAACTGACAGACAGTTGCATTTTGATAAATGTTATAAATGTTACTGGTACTAACCATAACATTCTGATGATAATTCGACGTTGAATAATTGCTTTCGGGTCACCACCACCACGGTGCTCAACAGAGGAAAAACAAACAGGAAACAAGATCGTACAGATTTCCAGGCGGGTGCTTTTCAGATTTCGGAATGCTACCTGAAAACAGATATCGAATAAAAAAGTAGTTCTGATTTTTTCTTTTCATGAAATGGCTCTTTATTCATATAAGTATCAATAAACATGTGTAATTCGTCCGTTTAATATGTAGCTCGAATAATACAGTCAGCCTTGTTGTCACAATTCCCGGATCATCATCCTGGTGAAGCTTAATCCTTTTTTTTCGTTTTTAAAACTATTCCACCAAATCGTTTTGTCACTGTCAGTATTTCTGTACGGGCCGTTCAAATTTGAACTTGACCAAAAATCGTACCACCAAGCGGCTTCGTAATGAACGGCGAAATGCTCATCGGGAGACAAATCATTATCCCGATCGTACGTCGAAAATTTCGCCCACAGATTAAGATCCGATAATGAATCACCGGCAGTGCCACTGTATGATCCCAGGGTTTGTAGGGTGTACTGCTCATCCTCACCGCCTACTTGAAACCCATCGTAGCGGGCGAACCCGTAGTCACCACTGAAACCCTTCATCTCGATTACTATTTCATGTGTACGAGCAACCGTAAGCTGATGAATATGCTCCAGCCCGAGCCAGAACTCCCCAAAATAAATCAAATCAAATCAAATCAAGTCTCCAAAACCTTCTCGGTATTGCGTCCAGTTCCGATAAAAATTAACCGAGCCATCGAATCGATGTTGCACTACAATCCAGCCGCCACCAAATTTCTCCTGCTCACAGTAAACCTTGATCGGTGCACTATCGTTGTTTACACTGATAAAATACACTCCCGATGATTTTGATGGCACGTTCTTACACGAGGTAAAAGGAGGTATCTTGTGTCCCTGAGTTGGTGGTGTTTTCTCGTAGAAGCATTGCATGCCTGCCATTTTCTCCGGTAGAGCATTCATCTGCAGTCGAAGTTCCCGCATTTGATGATCCAGGTGTTCTAGTTTGGTTAGAAGAATCTCCAACCCGAATCCCATGATTCCATCCGTCAGCGGTGTTTGCAGTGCTGCGTCCACGGTATCAGAGTTTTTGATAGTTGCCCTTGCGTACAAAGTAGCACCAACCAATAGGAAACAAATAGTAAGCTTCATAATGGCTATCGACGTAACAGTGAGTCTATTGTAAGTGCGATTCGAAACTGTGGTGCAATGTTTTTATGTGCAACCTTTTATACTTAACCGTAATCGCACTAGCACATAGTTTCTTGTGGGAGATTTTTCAGAACTAATGGCTGATGTCATGAAGAAAACCGCGAGTACAATTTTGCTTTCATGGCATGCGGTGTGTTTTCTGCGCGATAGGCGATTGCAATGTGGTGCTGCCTTGAGGGAAAGCTTCAATATTCTGGGACTCGAACATGTGGCTGATAAGCAATTGGCCTCCTGGACGCCTCATCAACATCTTTGGTAAAATCGAAGAGGGGTTTACTAGCTTTGCGGTCATTCAAACCGAGCAGTTGACCATCACTGATTGTTTTAGCCACATTCTCGAGCTAGCCTTTACCAGCCAGCCAAGATAAGACGCATGTTTTTTCAGCTGTGGTTTATTCGTTCGATTAGCGCTTTATATACTGGCGTTTATCTCAGTACATTAGCTCTCACGCTCATGAGACCACAACAGTTATCTTTCTAGACCTGGGCGAGGTCACTCCTTAGATGATAACCACTACAGTTCTGGAGAGGAACGTAAGCAAATAGAATTTTATCTTTTATTTCCGAAGAATCTCGAAGGAGCACGCAAAACATTGAGCATCATGTTTCAGGCAATTACCAAAAAGTTCCTTGGCCGCGATGGTTGCCATGAAGGAATGTTGCGATGTATGTGATCAGAATGAATAACCAGATGCTCAGAGAGATACCGATCGTAGAGAGTAACGAACAGCATGAGGTGGAAAGCGAATTGGTGTCAATGGACAGGTATAAGTGATATTTATGCAGCCGCTTGTTTGGAATATTTCGCTAATGTACACCACCAGTCCACGTGCTCCCGTCCACGCCATTGGATGTAAGTCGATCTTTTACAATATAATTAGCTAAGCGCATTCCGTTATGGTTTCCAATAATCAAGCTGAAGGCCCGATACAGTCCTCAACAGCCGGATTCATTCGTCAAACTGTAGCATATCAACTTGATACACCGACACACTGCTCCAACTGAGGTTTATCTAACGACACAGCTTACATCGAATTTAATCAGCGGAATGTTCCAGCTCGATCAGTGTGTATAGCGTTTCTTTCGTTCAAGCATAAGACAATAAATTTATCTTTTTTTATTACAATCAGTACACGCGTCAATCAGAACAGTAAGGTTAACTTTTGTCAAAAGGAGGCTCATTTTTCATTATTTTTGTGAAGAAACCATTCAATTTAATGTTGGTACCACACTGTCTTTTCAAAATAAATCGTTTCATAAATA
>NC_064877.1:59773146-59805646 GCF_943734665.1 Anopheles aquasalis
GTTTAGGGTCACATGGAATGCCGGCACGTAGTGCTGCTCGCACGCAATCCTTCCCTCGCTTTCATAACACACACGAAACGCATCGGTGACCCTTTTCACCCGGCGGCAAGGATGCCGGAGCATAGAACCGGGAGCTTGTCCATTTAATGCGCCGCACAACACGACACTAATCCACATCCCAAGCACACGCCACATCCCGGTACATGGGAGGGAAGATTGCTTTACCCCCTCTCTCCCCTTCCCGTTATCGGCTTAATCGGCCAGCACCGAAACCCAAAACCATATCATGCATGAAAAGCGAGATTATTCCCAGAGTAACGTACTGCCGGTGTTTGAAGTTGAGCACTTAAGTCGCTCGGTAATGTAAAAATTGATGTACTGTAGAACGGTTTTCTGTACTACGGAACGTGTTTCATCGTTTCAATGCCGTTTGTTTTGCACAATCTGTGCTTAGGCCATGAGCCTGGTAATGTATGGCAAAAGCAGTGTTTTTTTCCGATGCGTAAGCGTTGATCTGATGGAGTATGTTTTCATTTAACGTGAAATATGATGGACAAAGGTACAATGTTCGGTGTCTCATCGATATTCTTGTTAAAATAATGCAATCGAAGTTCAACAGTAACGTGCAGATAGGAGATTTACTTTAGATTAGAAGCTGAGAATCATAAATAGTAGCAGTTAATGCCCGTCGCATTAATCAATTACACGCCTCGTTCATTTGTTCCTGCAAAACAACATACATTCAGACAACCAACGTATGCAATCTAAAGAAGTATTTTAAACGTAAACCCAGCTCAAAAGAAGTGCAAACAATCTCGAATTGTACAAATTCTTTTCGATTCAAGTAAATGCGTAGAAAATATGAACCAAGCTGCTCTTAAACCTATTCATTCCTGTGGTCTATTTGTGTGCAATTTTAGTATACATTTGCAGTTTTAATTCGTCACTTCTGGAGTCTGAAGTTTTTATGTAAAACATGCCAGGGCAGTGATGTTTTTATCTCGCCAATAACGTCCGTCCATCTTTTTCCTTTTTATACGGCCTTGTAGCAACATGTTTTAATAATTTTTTGCACCTTGTTTGCGCACTTCATCGAAATGCTCTTTCCATATCAAAAGTGAATAAACATTTGCACACTCCCAAATACGTGCATTCCATCTCATCACAAACAGAACCTTCATCTCCGTGCATGCCGATGGCAAAGTAATTTCTATCGAAATGTGCCATTTTGTAGAGTGCAAATGGAATCGCCGAGAGTACGCCCCGAGTGAAGGGGTAAAAATGCATCGTTTTCCGTTCACTGAACCGAGCGCAAAGTGTGTCTGAAATGGAGTTAAATTAGATTTTAACCCACCACCATCGTGGCCCACGATGAATGGAACGTCTCATGGGAACTGGAGCATTATCACACAAACACACGCACTCCGTGTGCACTCATATCGCACCCTCCACCAATGCGCACAAATGCGGTAGCAATAAGCCAAAATCCTGTTTAGCGTACGACTCTCTCCTCTCTGCGCACGATTTTGGCTAACAAACTAGGCAAAATTTTAATTAAAAGCAGACATGCTGCTACCAAAGGCCAGCAACCAAAAAAGGGATTTATACAAAATGGAACGATGTCGATGGGGTAAAGGGATGCCCAAAGACTGGCGGGCTGGTTGGGTGGCCGGGTGGCTGGCGAAAGTTTCCCCCCCCCCCTCGATGGGTTGGAGGAAAATATTTTCACGCCAACACCCACCACACCAAACGCCCCCGAAGTCGTCGAGGGGTGGAAGGAGAAGATCAGACGCATCTCAAATTAATACCATCCTTTCCTCACAATCGGCAGCAGCGCTGCACCAATGAGCGAACGCGAATGAACTTCACCATGCGCCGAGTCCCAGTGGACCGGAGCGCCAAAGTTTTGCCAGTGAATGAGCATTATTCGGGCGCATCGCGCCACTCGAACATCGCAACCCGTCGGCACCGGTACCTGGTGCCCGGTGTTGGTGAAAATTAATTTCACCGTGCCACCGCCCACCAGACTTGCCTGGCGGGCGTTTCGGGTGGTGGATAAACAAATCGAAACAGAGACAGAGAGGGAGAGGAAGAGCGCTCGTGCAACAATCCAACCGTGCGCGAAAGTTAAAAAATATAATTATTCATTAGCAAATATCATTTGGCTCAGACATTTTATCTTTTGATCCTCGATCGAGGCCGTCTAGCGAACTGTTGTAGACAAAAGTGAGGTGGAGCGCGGAGTGCATTCATACATTCATACACACCACTATCACCTGGGCACACACCGTAAGCTGTGATTAAAGTAAAAGTTTCTGAATTCCATCATGGAGGGTGAAGGGTTTCTGTGAGACAATGTTATCCAACACTGTGAAGTTATGTCGGTAATCAAATGTTAACCAAGTCCAATTTACAGCCTCGGGTTCCCGGAGACGAAACTCTCATCAACCAAAACAGCATAATGGGCTTAAGGTCTCGATAATTTGCCACTTCCAGAGCAGCACCAACCCCTGACACTGCATCGAATCCACACCACATCCTCCTCGGGTACCTTTTTGGACCGGGACAAAACGATCTGTGCTGGAATGAGTGACGATGAGAGAGACCCGGAACCGGAGTCGGGGATAGCTTAAACGAGGTCATCTAGGAAGCAACATAAATGCAATTAAGCTAAATCCCTCGTCAACCACTTCAACCCTTCATCTCCACGAGAGCTCCAAGTGGTGCTCCGTCATCGTCGATTGTGACCCTGCAATCCGTTTTTTTTTTTTGCTACTGGAACCGGACTCGCACTTGAGCTTCTTTCTTCCTTCATCATTCTCTCTTATGCGCCCGTATCCGCATCCTGGTTATGCCCTCATTAAGCGTCAAAGATAGAGAGAGAGAGAGAGAGAGGAAGACCGCCTCATTTCCGGTTGATGCTCGGCTGGAACTGCAAATTAAACTTTTCACCAACCGACGACCGAACCAACAGACCGCCGACCGCCTGGCTTCATCGCTGGCCGAAAGTGAAAGCTAAAACGTTCCTTTCCGTTCCGGCTTCCGGCTTGGGCGGACGAACGAAAACCTATTAACCTATAGGAGCCCCCGGGTGGGTTGGAATCCTGTTGCAACGCTCGGAGAATGCGGAGTAAACAACAAGAGGAGAAGGAAAAAGGAAAAAGGTGAGGAATGATAATGAGGGTGCGCATGAAGCCATACGTGACGCTTCGCTACAATCAACGCCGCTAAGGGTGGAACGACGAGGGGTGCTCGTAAATTAAAGTGTTATAATATCCTGCCTCTACCATGGCCACCGGTCGGAGTGTGTAACGCTCATTATCTGTAAAGTGAACAAAGGACCGGGGCTCCGGATGCAGCCCGTTTGCTCTCTAACGTGCCGCGCAGGGTGGCAAAACATGCTATCGAAAGCACCCATTACCAGGCGCCTCCATTTCCAGGCGTCAGACACCGGGCGCCTCCATTCTGAGCCTCCGAAGTAAAGCAAAGTAGTTACAGCCGAGCGTACCGATTCGGCTCATATTGAGTCCCCGCCCGCGTCCCCGCCCGTGGTCCCGGTTGATGGCGATTATTGTAAAATTTCCCAAATTATTACCCAATGAATTCCGATGCCCGATGTTAGGTTAGATTCGGTCCCCTGTTCAGCTTCACTCCCAGGGAACGTTCCCGGGGTTAGCGGGTTTTGGTAGTCGCGTTTACTATGCTAAAATGAAAACATCCACTCCACCCCTCGCGAACTGGTGCCGCGCATTATCGTGTGCACGCGCGAACACGAACAAGCCGCGCTGCCGCGCTCTATTGGGACTCAATCGTGCGTAGCAAACGCGCGGTACGCCGCACCGCTTAGGCCGAACCGGCCGTGGTTGGCCAACATGTTGCGAATCGAAACGTGTGAGGGCGGTCAGGCGGAGCGGCCGGCGTGGCGGTGCTTGGCTCGCTTTGTGCCGCTAGATTGTCGCGGTTTACTGACTGAGTTCGCTGACAGTAACCGCATGCCGGGTCAGGCTACACGGGGGCCATCAGGTGCTGGTGTTAGTTTGGCAACAAACCGAAATGGGTAAATGAGCGAAGTAACAAGCAAGTCTCCATTAGCAAGCCTCACCTGTGCACAACGTACAAACACCTTGGCTTATTAAATTATGCCACCGACGATAAGGGGAGCTTGCTTTCCTTAACCGACCTACAGGCTTAAGGCTACAGACATAGACCTACACCATTGGATACTCCAGTGGTACGGGAATCGAGTTTTAAAAGATGTGTAACTCGGTGCAGCATTGCTGGATCGCTCCTGGAAATGGTAACCGACTATTGGTGGTTGTACGATTGCAACCCTCAGTTCGTTTAGATTTATTGTCAGATTTTATAATTGTTCTGCGTTTAACTGCTGCACAGCACATTGAAAGCACACCTCCAGTAGGTTCAGATTTTCTGGCACGGAAAGTTTCCTCAAAAACACAACGTAAGGCTGGTGGTTTTTGTGTTTTGCTCATTTTGGGGCTAGTGGCCCTCTAGCTGGTTGCTGGAAAGTACCAACCTTTCAAAGCACTTTCTCGTTCCATCCCGTTCTCGACGACATGCAGGCACCGGCTTATGGATGGGCACAATAGGTGCCCCAGTATGATGCACTCAACTGTGATAATGCCACCGCGCAGCCTTACCCTTACGATGCGATGCTGCCAAATATGTAAACACTGAGCGAACCTATCAAAAACAATGCCTTACGACGAGTGGGCTACTGCAAACGGGGTGCAAACCGCAATGCCATGGCTCTATTGCCAAAAAAAAACAACAATCTCTTATTCTACTGAGTTTTTGGACCAGCGCGTAATGGTATAGAATTATGACGGTGCCTTTAACGTAAGCATACAGGGCCTAATGAAAGATACGGTGAGTAAAAACAATCTCACTTTATGATGCGATGCACGAACAACATACATTTCTGCACTCACACAATTGAACCAATCAACTGTCTAAGGACCAACCAATCTGAGGGAATACAGTTTTTGGTTGAAGTATGCGTTTAATTTTGTTCTCTCGCTATTTTATTGCAGTCCTCTTTTCACAAAATAAAACTACAATGTTGATGGCTTCTGTGATTCTTGAGCAACATGAATTCGAAGAATGATTCGGAAAGTTTCTAAATTTACCTACATCATTAATCATAACGTTTACTCTGCACGTAAAATTGAGTTTGAATATTTAAGATGGCTTTTAGTATTTATGAGAGTACCAATCTTCACCTCATGATGATAAGTTAAGATATGCAAGAAACATGAAACACCTTGGAAACTACCTGGCTCACTGGTTCTTATTTTTGTCCATTTTTGCAGCTCTATGCATGCTCTATTATTTGCACCACATTCCGTACAACAGAATGAATGAACGACAGCTCAACCAAATATTATTGACCAGATAATCGCTGCTGCCGAAAAAGCATTGTAATTCATGTTCACAACATTCTACAAAAAGCGAAAACTATGTACATTATTCAGCCTCAAGCATAATGCCACTCGGAAAGTGCACAAAATCTGTTATCCTTTTCAAGCTCTGAAGTACACATTTTGTACGTATATTGAGTGGAAAATGTATGCTAAATCCTAAGCTCTACTCTCAACCATGTGAA
Organism: Anopheles aquasalis; assembly: GCF_943734665.1. NCBI lineage: Eukaryota > Metazoa > Arthropoda > Insecta > Diptera > Culicidae > Anopheles > Anopheles aquasalis. Next base: position 59,778,770 of record NC_064877.1, read on the forward strand.
CCCCCAAAAGCTGAGCAACGAACACCGTCGAAGCATCGGTGTACGTGCAAGGTGAAGAAATATTTAAGCTAGACCATCCATTAAAGTATCATCGACAAGATTTGTGTTCCCCACCCCCGGGGGGACCACATCCAACCGCCTGCCGACCGAACTATAGGTGCAGGAAAGCTGCTGCACCGCCACAAACTTCGCACACTTTTTGTCCAATCCTAGGTGCCCGTAAAGTGAGGCGAGATGTAAAGTATTTCGAGATTTATGTAGTTCCCACCACCACGGCCTCGGTCTAACGCCCGACAACGATCTTTGGCAATATTTCACTCACTGCCCGGAGTCGCTCGCTTGCATCCCGTTTGCAAGGGCGAGCGAGGTTCGTTCGCACATCGCTCATTGCGCTGCTAATGCATTTTGGGAAGCCACAGCAACACCATGCAACAGTATGGCAGGATGTTGCACGCCGCGCTCATGCTACATAATGGCGATGCCGAGCGGGGTGCCTGACCTGACGACCAGAAGAGAGAGTGAAACAGGACGAGTTAGCTGTGCACCGTTGCATGGTGCAACGCTTGAATTTGGTGACATTAGCTCAACACCAGCGCTTGCAGGTGGTTGCAGGTTGCGACACCGAGCGCTAAACTCATGCCCGTGGCGCCAACAGGGTGTCGACGATAGAATATCATGAATAATGCTCTCTGGTTATGCTCGTAACTCGGTTGTGGTTCTCCTGCAAAGAGCCAAAGTGAGTGAGGTAGCCAAATGAAAAGGAATCTCATTAATCGTGAGTACAGCATCAACATCACAGCTAAACCAGCATTGGGGTGGGTGGGTTTGCATTTTTGAATGACAACCCTGCAACTCCACGTCTGCCGGCAGGCCGCTCTAACCGCGGGAAGACACATAGCACATGGTTCGTGGTACCACTGCAACCACTCAATGAATATTTCATCCAGCTTAGTGTGTGTATCGGGTGCCGGGATGAAGACAAACTAGGATCGCACCTCATAGTGACGAGTACCGCCGGATCCGCCGAAGCAGTAAATCAACCCATTTTCAGCACGATAAAGCACGCAACGAGACAGGATCGTCAGCGGAGGTTAATGCAACCTGTGCTGGGTGTTAGTGGCGGAGATTTACTTTCCACACATTTGATGTTGATGGTGAGAGCCAGTGATCACTGCAGTGTACTTTTAATGTAAAGAAATGTTCTTCTATGTAGTTGGTGAATTAATAAATGTCTTTCGAACTCTTGCTCCTCCTTTCAGAGGTGCTCTCAATACGATTCGCGATTATTTCTGATGTCTTGGAAACACTACTGATTTGCAATCTGATATGGTATCATTTAATTGAACCACAAAATGCGTGCCCATTGATGTTGAATGTTGATGAAAAAAAATGATTGAATGATGGAAACAAAAATCAAAAACAAATGTAACATTTTTTGTGAATTTCCTTTGACATGTGAGTGATGGACATTTGATTATGATGATGATGATGATTTCTGGAATGGTTTGCAAAATCATTTGTTCAAATTTGCCCCCTTAAATTGAAGAGTATTTCAATCTCTTATCATTTCATAAGCTCATGGCATACCCTTTTGAGAAATCTGCGCAGGTTGTACCGATTTTTCATATCATATTCATTATGCTACCGTGCAAGTACTCCTAGATGCTCGTAAATACTCATCGAAATGCCAGCAGCTTACGAGTATTGAAAACAAATTTGTTAACCTTCTCCAAAAATGCAACCAAATCGATCTCCCTAATCTCCTTCAAACAAACTCCAACCCATTGCACTGATCACTGCATTAATACAGCACTCCGGGTCATACGTCACCCATCATCCATACCACAACCGGGGGCCTGGATCAAACACGCGAACCGATGCTCACGATTTCCGCCTGATTGGGTTGCCTGCTGCTAACCATACGCGAAACCACATGTTATCAACCCGCGTTCCGGTGGCAGGCGATTCCGTTTACAGTATCGCCCGCCCGCCCGCATGTGGTCCACGTGGTGTGAAGTGCAAAAACTCGCCGTAAATGCAGCGCGTGAAAATGCCGTGGAAATTTATGAATATTGCGAAGCATAAAAATAAACCTCGTACCAACCGAACCGAGCGAGAGAGTTGAGTTATATCGTTTTTGTGCTCTCGGCCGCACCCATCGCGGTCGCCACCAGCGCGGGCAAAGGCGATCCAATTTATCACTTTATGGTGACATCAACCATCGCGCCCCGTGTCTTGTACCATGCGCCACCCGCTGATTGAGTTATGCTTGCAGAAACAATTTCATAACGAGCGATTAAATTTCTGCCTCGGTCGTTTTTTCTTCTTTTTTGTTGTGTGCCATCAGTTGATTGTAATACAAGGGTGCGCTAGCGGTGTTCGATTGAATCCTTTTGGTTTTGCCCGAGTGAAAAGGTTTATGATTTCCGGAAGTTCATTCAATCCTGGTTGCCACCCGGTCCTGGTCCCCCTGGAGTGGAGGCTGATATTACATTGAAAAATGTTGAAACCGAACAACTGTAGCTACACAGTAACATCCCGTCAAGCCCAGATAAAGCAATTCTTATTGCACTGTCAAGTGTCTATCGCCGCAAAAATATCGGACTTGCTTGCCTTTGCATCAACTAGCGCCGGCTGCTTTCCGACAGCAACTTGATGAAGCAACGTCCCTGGAATACACCGGATATTTCTAATATCGTCAGCAAATTGGCTGTCAAGACCGATCCATGTGCGAGCCATCCTGCAGTCAAGCTCGAAGCCAACGGACAAAGCTGTTGCGTAGCATCAGCTGGGTGACTTCCGGCCACCCGGCTACTAATTGATTTCCGTCCAACATCCCCATTCTGCGTACCGGTAGTGACATCGACTTCGAAGGTACCGTGAGGATACACGATCTTCCGACCACCGTCTGGACAGTAGACAGCTAGCAAGGCCATCTCCCTCTCTCTCTCTCTCTCTGGGTTTGACTATTAATTGCCCAGCAGGTAGCAGTTGCGATGAAGTTGGCTAAACTCCTCACATATACTTAGAATGATCAAAGCGTTGAAGCTGTTGATTGATTGTTCGAATTCGCATTGATGGTTTGGTTATCATTTTGTCAGTGTCAAGTTTCTGGTGTATTTGGAAAGTTTTCCGACGATACTCGCAGTCTAGTTGAGGTCACGAATCCATCAATAGTTTCACAATATTCTAGCTAGTGTTTGTAGTTTCGCCCAATAAATTCTCACTTGAGGTACTCAGTTCAAAGACCGGGAAACGGGAATTTTGTCTTTCTGCAGAAAACGCATTAAGGCGAGGACTCACCGCTAGCCACTAGCTATTATCCACTCGCTCTCTGTGTGAATGCAACAAACGAGCCGGTAATTAAAAGTATCGAGTGGAAAGCGCAAAAAATGCACCACCTTCCGTCCGGTGTACAATTCCTGCGGCGAATGCGAATGCGTTGCGCAAGAAGCCTTTTGCGGCGGCTGCTTCTGCTGCCGCTGCTGCTGCTAATCCGTTGGCTAATGGTCTCTTTCCCGTACTCCTTTCAATCCTATTCCTTTTGCGAACACCATTCATCCCCTTCAGCAGCAGCAGCCAAGGCCAAAGTGCAAGAAAACAATCATTAAACCAGCATTTTCACCTTAGCTGGCGAAGCGAAGACTCCAAGGTGTGCTAACAGCAGCAACATGCAACAACAAAACCCAAAACCGTGCCATGAAGTACCCCAGAGAACAGGTTTCTTTTTCGGAAGAATGGAGCGTTTCACTCACATTTGTACTTCTACTGTGCCACCAGTAGCGGGTTCGCGAGCACTTCGAGAGTGCAAAGGTGTTTTAATTTATCGCCACCTAGCACCGATGTTGCTGCAATGCAATGCCCGGAAGGAGTGCACATGAAACGGGGGGCAGCAATTGTTTAAAATGAAGCGAAAATGCACCAAAGCGGTGGGGCTGCTAGTGCACCGTTAATGTGAAGAGAAACATTATAATCCACCAGCCCCCCCAGGGGATTACAGAAGCAACCATTAGTAATTATGAAAAAAAAGAAGCAATCGGTGAAGGACTCGGTGGAACGAAGCCCTCCGAAAAGCTTAGCAGTAGCGAATGCGGGTTAAGCCCTTCAGTGGACGCTTGTTGGATCAAGTGTCTCGGTTCATTATTCATGCGTTGGGCATTACTGTGAAACCCCCGGAAGACAATGGAATCCATGTTTTTTTTTCAATTCTACGATCATTTGTTATTTTAGAATTGCGGCTTACCTTGTGACCTATTCCATCGCGATTTGTGGCCCAGTTGATCCTTGTCCTTCTCTCTAAAGCTGAAGCTGAAACGATCCGTTGTGGTATAAGAATCAATTTCTCTAGACTCTCCAACAGGACAACAGCCACCTGCCTATCCGTATCGTATTACAAAACGATGTCAATGTTTCAACAAGCAAACTCTGGCAACAAAGATACTGTCGACGTTGCTCTCCAGCCATACACAATGCTGGAGAGTGCCCCAACATCCGATGGCCGGTCGCTCTACACTAGACAGTTCCACTAAACCATTTAGATCAATTTGTTTTTCCGCTGCTTTACGGTCCACGGCTGGTCACGGACACAAACCGTCTCACCGACGAAGCGAGATCAACGAATGGGAATCCCTCTGTTGCCATCCTCCCCCCGCGGGGCGGTGAATGGTTTGGAATCCGATTCCGATTCAGACACCAGTCCTGTGGTCTGTAATCGCGTGCCACAAACGGAAGCCGCCGGTTCCGTCCGGTGTGAGCACCGGCGTTGAATAATGATCCCGTGGCCAGTGGATTAACACGTAGCACCGTAGTCCAGACACCGTGCATTTCAAAATCGCTGTATCCACCCCCGTACCACCGTCAACCCCCCCCCCCCCCCACAACGATAAGACGCCCTCTTGCCGCGCCACGTCGATGATAAATGGTTTTTCCGTTCTGGGGGAAAAATTATTAGACAAACCACATCGCGGTGCAGCACGGTGGGTGCTCAGAAGGGTGGGAAAGGAAGATGAGAAGAGGGTTGAGGGAGGGTTGGAGTGGATTCTCTTTTGCAGCATTCTGCAGCATTCCGCGTGGATCGTGCTGGTGCAGTGCACCTTCTGTGGCTGCTTGCAACGCTCATCCGCGAGGAAAAAGCGGGTAAATTTGAATTGATGGTTGCGCTGGTCGGTGGTTCTCGCCAGCGTGCACACAGAGAGGCACCTGACCATCGTATCGCGAACAGGCGGTGGGCGAATGCACTTGCAACCGGTGGCGCCGACGATTCCGCCGCGTGTGGATCAATAGCAAAGCATACAAATTATGTTGCCCATGGGAGCAGCGTGTGGCCAGCGCAAACACTCCGAGCGATGTGCAATGTGTGCTGTACGCGCACCGGAAGTAAACCGAGCTCGAATCGTTTGGTCAGTGCAGTGCATGCAGTGACGGTCCGGGCTAAGCTTCCCGGGACAGCTGGCCGTGGATGAAATATGGTTCACTGGAGCACGGGGGAAATCCAAGGACGAACTGGCGGACACGATGATGGTGGTGGTGAGAGCGAAACGGGGGGAAAACATACCGGACCGTCGTCCATGCCGTTTTGTACGATGAAGCGCCAGTGAAGTGCACGCACCCAGGTTAACGCACAAAGGTAGAGTTCATTTGGTAGCAGCCGGATGTTGGGATCGATCGGGTCGGTTGGGGATCGAAGTGCAGGAGGAAAATGATTAAAATGCAATCCAAGTGCTATTGAATGGCACGCGTCCAGCGAGCATCGCCATAAACATAAATAATCGAGTGATGCGATGCAGGTGAGCTCTTTTATGTTTTTAAGAGGGTTTCAATGCTCACATTGTTTTGCCATCTAGTGTTGTTTTATGGCGTCACACGCATATAGGGCTGTAAAACTAGGATGTGGTTGGAAATGTCCGGGAGTTGGAAGTATTTTATGTACTGCTTAGCATAAGCATAGATGAATGCGTCTTTCAGGTGTCTTTAAAACATGTCTATGAATGCGTTGTTGCTGATTTTGATCAGAGATGGTTCCAGAGAGATAAATGATGTTGCAGTTGTTCAATGGAACCCATAAGAAGAGGTAACCAAAACTTATCCTCTATCTTTTGGTCGTCGAGTTTCGTGTTTTATTTATCGATTTGCGAGCCTGGAAAATGGTTATCATTACATACATTTTATTTCTTTTATAATCGCGAAAGATACCGGACGGATGAATGTTATTGCAATCTTGGTAGAATTTCACGTGGAAGTTGAATTAGATCATTGCAAAGAGATGTATTGATCGCTCTTGGGCGGAAACTTTTTACAAAAACACAAGTAAGAATTGGTGGATTATTGATAGATGTATTACGAGTAGTATAAAGAACAATCAAAACACGTTTAGAAGCAAAGGATCAGAAAAGATTTGAGCAATGAATTGAGCTGTAACGGAACTTCTGCCATTTCCATAAAGTAGAAAAAAAAGTTAGGAATGTGTTAGAGAACAAGGGGCTCAAAACACAATAATCTGGGTTATTGACTGGGAATCGTAGTTCTACTCGCTGGAAAAATGGGTCCACGAACGTTAAAACGAACCAGCAGGATTGTCTGAATCATGCACAACATGCGTAAACATTTATAAATTAAAAAGAAAACTATGTACAGCTTCAAATACAATTCCCGTGCATGTAGCTAACGCATTTGTTTTGTTCACAGTTCCACCAGTATACAGCTTAAGCAAATTCTATTCAAATCAACCGCAGGCTACAGATTTACGATGAAATTAAACAATTTGCTCTTTACACACTTTAGCATTCGCATTAAACACCTCCGATGAAATAGCTGATCGTATAATAAGCGGAATCATAATTATCAAATTTAACCATATATTCATTTCACATTCCTACATTGCTTCATACCACCAACCGACAATGTTCCGTTGTCCGGCTAACAGAGCCAAGAAACAGATCCTTTGATGATCAAGTTCGTAGCATAGAGCTATTTTTCGTATTAACTAATCAACTGCAGTATAATTCAATCATTTTCATTAGAAAGCTTTACCAGCTGTATTAACTAGTATATATGACAGTAATTCTCAGTATCTCAATGATGGTACCATGATACCAACCATTGAAGGCAGAACCTCCAACCAATATGCGCACCGTGCCTGCGGCTGATGATTCAATCATGCACCCACGCCTCCAAAAACCGAATTAGAATCAACATTCGATACTTTATGATGATTGGTTTTTCGGACATCCTACGGTCCCATTAATTATCAGTATCATCCACTACATCCCAGGCGGCTTGTGTCCAAAAAAATCGGTTCCAAAAATAACAAACAACCCTAAGGCCATTAGCATCGAGCCGATTGCGTAATCGCGTAATATAGTTCAAACAAATAAACTCTCGCCCTCTCATGCGGTGCGATCGGGGCACAATCCGTTCTACCACTCGCCAGAACTGGATCCCGTTGTCACACCGCAAGTGGCCGAAATTAATTAGCGCGAAAAAGCCCCGCCGGCAGCAACGTTCACATCATCATCGTTGATGCTGCTAGATGGGTGGTAGAGCAGTAAAGTATGGTGACTGATAAACCGATAGCCCTCGCTCGTAAATTCCCTTCTCACAACCCCCTTCAAACACCGCTGACACGTTGCCATCGTTGGAAAATCAAAAGCGCGAACGTGACCAATTGAGCTTCGAGCATCGTGCCATTCTGTCCTGTGGTTTCGGTGGTTCGGCGAGCCAGGCAAACATTTATTTCTAAACCATAAAAGTGAAGTGATTTGTTTGTGCGAAGCACGACCTCCCCTGCCAGGCGTGCCAAAATGTGGCGCGAATTCTCCCGCAAACCACCCTCGTGGCTACGGGCGTGTCGCTATGGTATCGAGTCATCCCTTCCCGTTGGTGGTTGGCATGCCGTTGGCCGCAGTTAATCGAACGATCAAATTCGGTACCCAAACGAGCGGAAACCCTTGCCATGCCTTTCCGCTTTAAGGTCAATTGACGTATCCATCACAATTACCGCATCCTCAGCTCTCTCTCACCATCGCAACGGACTGCACGGACGGGCTTGGACGCAAAGTGACGCGTAAATAGACAGCAGGAGGTCAGTAATAGTCACTCTCCCATCGACAACCACGGTGGAATTCCCGTGGACCGATGCCGATGGGTCGGTTGGATGGTGATGGGGATCCAGCCACCAACAAACAACAAGCTCCTGCCCCACAACCACCCGGGGTGGGCGTTCGGTCCAGAAACGGTTCGCCGTGTCGCTAAAATTCTGTGATCGATGGGCATGGAGAGGTGGGTTCGACGAAATCTGTCAATAAATTTGCTGCTACCGAGGGCCTGACTTTTGACGCACCACACTGCACCCCCGGGGTGCTAGGGCCAACGTGTAAAACAGTTTGTTTAAAGTGTCATTCTGTGTTTAACAGCGATAATTGTCGGGAAGACATCATTTACTATTCATTTGAGACGAGCAACGCACATTATAGGACCACATAAGCATCAGTACTACATCCATTTTGTAAATAGATAAATAATTGGCTCAAAGATGAATAAAACGAATATTGGAACCATATCAATACATACATTATTTATAAACAAAAGATTAGAGAGCCTAGCTTGAAGTTTCAGTAACTATTTCTTTTTTGGATTTAAAATTATTCTGTTTTTTACTAGCAGTTGGAACTGACGATCAGCAGCAAGTGAAAATACTTTAAAGCTGTTTATGATTGATAAAGAAAAGTCAATGATTTCAAAACTAGCAACAAGAATAGATCGAAAACAAAGAAAAGATGTTAAGAACATTGGTTCATTACGGTTTCGATTACTTTTTGGATAACAGTTGGAATAAATAGTTGATTTTTAGATTATGATACGCACACTTTTACGTAGAGTTTCTGAATTGATCTATTGTTTATCAATTGATTCATTGTAGCGATACTTCTAGTGTCTTGCTTTGTCTTGCAAAAAATGCTTCTCTACATGTTTGATTCTCGATGTAGAATTTTGGACCTTTTAAATCCATTTACGTGAATCGAACTAAAAGTGGACATTTAGATCGGCGACACTCTGCAGCAAGTAGCCTATTCCTACCGACCATTTTCAACATACGCCTGCTCGTTAATGCTTTGCTACTCTCTACAAGAAGGAAATGTTTCAATAAAAGGATAAAACCTGCTTTAATCGCCCCGAAAAAAATCTCTAACAGTGCTTTCATTTGCTTCAACTGCTTCTGAATCTGTAGATCCAATGGTTTTTACATGTAACTACACTTCACCGCCAGAAAGGAAAAATGGGTGAAAATCTTAGATTCCTCCTCATGCGAGCAGCTCGTGCCCTTGTCCGAAAATGTTAATCAAACTAATCACTTCCAAGCAAGCAACAAACATCCATTTAGCTCCCGGAGACACTCAGTGCTCGATCAGCAGCACTAAACTCAACGAACTAAATCGCATCGCATCGTTGGCATGGGTGCCCTCAGCATTACCATAGAAACGCTTTCCCATCGCATCATAAAACCTTGGCATAATCTTACTCCCCCTCGCGCCCTATCATCATCGCCAGCGATAAGAACTGCCGCTCCGAGGCACGACTCTCGTACGTCATATCGCGTGTATCGCCAACGTAGAAACATCCCATCCAGGGCACCCAGCTTAAAAGCATAAAACATCCAATAAACTGCCCTTTTTACACGGCGGTGCAGCGCCAGCAACGTGCAATATCAGTTAAAGCGTAAAGCGAATCAATTTTCCCCAAACCACCACCACTGGAACCCCCCACGAACGAATCAGCCGCCTCTGCAGGCTATCACGACGCGAGACTTCATCAAAAAGCTCTCGCTGCGCTATATGCTCATATGCTAGCCACAGCCGCCACGAAAGGGTGCCGAGCAAGGGGGTTGGTGGGTTGCAGAATGTACATAAGATTTGTCTTTCGCCTTTATGGACCAAGCAGCAGCAGGAGCAGCAGGAGCAGCAGAGTGCATCGCAAGGTTTATGGACGTTGCAGCGACCAGCGCGCTCACTCACTGACGTGCATTGCTAGACGATGCTCGTAAACCTTCACCATCAATTCGACCACCGGACCTCTCTATGCTCTATGATTCATGTGGTAAAGCAGCAAGGTTATAGTGTGAGCAGTAGAGCGAAAACCCTCTTTACCATCTCTGCAGCGAGCATAAAAAGGATGCTACTCGGCAACAAGATGCAATGTAAAGATGGCATAGGTCCAAAACAGCGACATGCGTCGCTCTCAACAGCAGCCAGAGTGCAAGCGGCAGAGCTTTAAGTAATGGTAATAAGGGCTGAAAATGGGCGCCGTCTGGCTAGCAAACTGGCCAAAGGGAAACGTGAAAGCGATATTCTTTTATGCGGAACGATTTGCATCCAGCATTTTTGGTGCTGCAGTCAGCAGCAGCATAGAGCACCCTTACCAGTGCATCAACAACTACCTCTCTCGCCGGTTGAGTGCATGCCAATGATGCTTCGTCAAAGGTTCCACCCCAAGCCAGTGCCAAAAAGCCTTAAAGTTGAATAAGGCACCCAGTTCCGGCTGATGCTTCCGGTTCCGGCACATCAGCACACAAACTTTTCCCTGCTTTCCGGACAACCGGAGAGAGCCACAGCAATAAGTGTCACTCATCCTCAGCTCACCCAAGGGGGTCAACGAACGTGCGCCGGTCCCGCCTATTGTGTATGACAAATTGCATAATTTGCCTACAATTACGGCTTTTTAAAGAGAATTGACCACCAACAACCCCCCCCCCCCCCCCGGCTTCGTGTAGAGCGCACAAAGAAATTGTGACAGACTGCTGCTGACTGCTGACCTGACTGACGGTGGTTGGCAACGAGCCGATCAACTCCGGTCCGTTTTAGAGCCCAAGACCAAAACAGGCAGAACTGTCATTACATAAGTTGTACCCATTAGGTTTTGTCGGGTGCATCGCCTCGAACGAGGGTGCATTGGAAAGAAACTACCCTTGCGATCGTCGAGATGAAGGCATTTTCCTTCCTTTAATTGGCAAACATAGCGTGAGTAGCAGAAAGAGAACAGAAGGGAGAGTGTCTTGCGAGAAAATCACAAAATGACGCCAAAAATCCCCAATGGACTCCATGCCCCAGGGAATATGGGAAATTGAAGCGCAGACACCGACACACACTGGCAAAAGAAACCTTTTGCATCGCCTGCGTTCGAGGTATATGCATGAATCGATTGGCAGTTGGCTCGAGTTTTAGAGCTGCTGCTGCTGCAGTCGTCGTGTGGCCAACCAAACTAATCAGCAAACTTCTGAACCATTTCGTCACGCTCTAGATAAAGTTACGGGCACAGCCCCAGGCACCCCACAGGCACCCCGGAAACAGCATCAGCAGCATCGATTACCTCGAATGCTCGTCTCCAACAGGAATGCAGAAAGGCCTGCCTGTGGTTGTCCGTATGCCGATGTGGGTTTTGCTGTGGAAAATTTTCAACAAATTATGCTGTCTTACGGCACGCGGGCACGAGGCAGAGGGTACCGTGCACACATAAAAATGATTTACACAACCAATGATTCATATTACGCGTTCGGTGGCCACTTGCACTGCGACAGGAAGAGGCTTCACTTCCGCTACTACCAGTCGCTGTTTTGCTTTCGATGTTTCCTTCCTTCTTATTGGCACACACGCTTCTCATGGTGCACACGCGCAGCTACAAGACTTTTTATGTCAGCAAAGTTCTCGTTCTCGGCCGAAGAGATACTCCAGCTCCGTTGTTGCAGGCTTTTGGCAAACAAAACGTGGAACGGAGCGCTGCTGCTACTACCGAGCGGTGCTCGCTCTCTGATGTTGATCGCTTCTGCTTTCTCTCTTCTCTCTCTCTCTCTTTTCCTATCAACTCTGTCACGTATGGGGAACCATGGGCTTCCGTTTTCGCAATCTCAGCAACCCACTTTCTTCGACGAAACGGTCGTCACGTCCTGTCGGTTCGGTTCGGTTCGGTTTGCCAGCATCGCGCCCCAGTCACCATAACGGACATGTAATTTCCTTCCCAACCCACCCCCCCCCCCCCCCAACCCTTTCTACTTGTGTTTTTCCCGAGAAAAGAAGCGATGGAAACGGGAAGGACGGCCATGGACCAACTTTTGCCCTTCATTAGCCTGCCAGAAGCGCCAGGGCTTTTGCGGCTGCTCCGTGTTGCTAAGCGAAGCATTATCGAACGATCTTTGATCGTGCCCATTTTGTGACCTTCGAGAGTGGTCGAATGTGGCCTTCAGTGCATGTCTCGTTGTAATTGCATCCAGGGCAGTAAAAATCGATCGAACCGATACGGAATGCACCATGCACCCGGAGCACATCGCTTACAGCATCCATCCTGTGCACCACGGACCACAGTTTTGTATCACTTTTAGCATCCCCTCTAGCCAGATGGACTGGACCGATTGCACGCTTCCCATACTCGACCGTTTGTGGACGTTAATTCATCCCAAAATCGGTGTGGAACGTGTGTCCACATGTGGTTGACCGGTAATGTGTATCGTTACCGAATGTTGTAGCACATCACAGTATCACGATTGCACCACCCAGCTCCAGGCAGCTCCAGGAATAACAAATGTTTATCTCCGATCATCTCACTGTTTATCGAGCGATTTATCACCTGCGTCCCTCCTTTTCCGCACACACCAAACATTATAGTGGTGTTTGTGATGGTATTGTGACTGGTTGGAAGGATTTTGTCACCCTTTCACGTTCAAATATTCATGACGATTGGCATGCTATCGCATTCGGAGGTGCGATTTCCGGTTGTAAATTCCGGCGAACCTTAATGGGCGTTTCGGATCGCATGGATTGAAAAGGATTCATTGCCCTGCAGAAGTAAACGTCAACTGGGTTCGCTACAGTGCAATTCCATCTAGAGGAACGTTAACCCTTTAACCCTCGGTTGGGCACCCGGGTACCCGGGTACCCATTTCAAGTTTCAACGAAAAAATGAATGCCTTCCCGTCAATATTTTTTTACGAAACTCCGGATCCCCAAAGTACAACTCATTTCAAGCCGAATTGGCGTTAAAATTGTTTTGATAACTCATATTTAAAGGTAATTATGGCCCGATGAAATTAACACCCGCCCAGTGGCACCCGGGTACCCGGGTACCCCATACGTTGGCTATGCACATGGGCTATGTTTATAAACACAAAACAACACTTTTTATCAACATTTATCCATGTTGACGTGTTTATTAATTGTTAATAAGGTAAACTACAACGTTTTGTTGAAAATTTCATTACGTTTGAGCTTTTCAACGAGCAATAGGAGAAAAATAATCAACATATTTTGAAACCTTTTATGTGCAATTTAAATTATATATTATTTCTCAAACTGATTAAAAATGGTTCGTGTAGTGTAATTTTTTTAACATATGAGCAAAATTATACACTAATCTTCATCAAAAAGGGTTCAGCGGCATTTTCGTAGACCACAGAGACCAATCTACATGGTGCGTTCAGAAAGTGATGAGACTGGATTTTTCCTGACGAAACGGTTTGAGATAAGGTATTGAATTTTTTACGCCAACATAGAGGCAGGATTTAGCTATTCAACGCACTTTATTTCATTCGGCTATGACAAACTGAAAGAAAATGGGACGATTTTTCGTGAACCATGTTTTTAGATGATGTAACATCGTAGAACGCCCCCTTTCTATGGACCACTGGTACAGCCCGGATCATCGCGGACCTCTTTCCTGACACAGAGCACGCAAACAGCAATGTATGAGGGCTTGATGAATTACTGGCACCAACGGAATGTTTTTCTGTAGGTCTGGATGATCCGCGCCAGGAAGAAGGTCCGGATGATCCGCGCCAGACCAATGGTCCATAGAAAGGAGACATTCTACGGTGTTACATCAAATAAAAACATGGTTCACGAAAAATCGTCCCATTTTCTTTCAGTTGATCATAGCCGAACGAAATAAAATGCGATTGATAGCTAAAACCTTCCTCTACCTTATCGTAAAACATTAAACACGTTATCTCAAACCGTTTTGTCAGAAAAATCAATTCTCATTACTTTCTGAACGCACCATGTAGCAACTGGTCTGATCTCGTAGCTCAATTGTGCCCAATTAACTCAATTGTTTATGACTCAAAAGTGCCTTATGACAATTCAAATCTGATTTATTCAAAGAAATCAATAATTTCAATAACATATTTGCTGGAAAATTCGATCACTTCACGATCTTATTGCTTGCTTTACGACGTACGCGGTAGAGAATGACTGTACGAAGGGTATCAATGCATTGTGTTCATTATTTTTATTGTTTTTATTGGATTTTGTTGCGGTTTTTAAAGAAAAATAGGTTCCGAAGACTCTTAAATTAGTTCTAGAACAGCATTTTTATCATAAAACTGATACAAACGATGATACAAGAACATAACAATGCAATGCACATAAGTGGGGTACCCGGGTACCCGGGTGCCCAACGAAGGGGTAAACGCCGGGTGCCCAACCGAGGGTTAAAGGAGGCTATGTTTAATTCGAGTCCAAAAAGTGTTCATTTTTGTCGATTTTATGTCAAGGAACCATTCTATTTAACTTCTTCAAATGTATATCATATTGATTTACTACTTTTCAAGAATATTTGGATGAAAAATAAAATTTAGGACGTGTCCGCGAAAAAGTTCTTTATCCGGTGCCCATCGTAGCCACGTACTGGGTCATCTGAAACATACAAATCGATATTATATAATATAATCGATATATAGATAGCCCCTTTCGAGGTTATTTTGATTATCCTATTATTCGATTTTTGGTAGATTTTTGAAGTTGGAAAAGTCTAAAAATAGGAGCTGTAAACAATTATTTAAATTAAAAGCATCAACATTTTATAAAAACTCGACGGGGTTACCTGGCAAACAGTGCTCAGATTGTGTGTTCAAATTTTCATATCGATCCGTCCAGTAGTGTTTGTGCTACGATGGGCATCGGCGTTAAAAACGATGGATTTGCGAAACGCTTTTCAAAGTAGCGAGCTGCATGGAGCCTTGTATGAAACGCGGATTTACAAAAATCTATAAATTTGTCACTTTTTCTTCGATTGACCCAAACATTTTACACAATACTAGGAAGGATCGCTAGGATAATAAAATGACTTAAAAGGGAAAACTGAATTCAAACTTTACACTACAATTCTTAAAATGTTCATAATTCATGGAAAAATGTTAAAATCTCACATAAAAATGTAAATACTTTAGCCATCCCCCTTACCTGCGTGCTACTGTACTCTCTCTCTCTCTAGTAACTATCTCTAGTAACAGGAGTAGAAAGCAGAGAAAATATGTTGTCACAGTATACGCGCTAATAATTTCAATGTAGCATACCTCACACCCACCCACACAGAGAGACACATTCCGTTACACACCTGGACCCCCGGGCCGCACTCTCATTATGCTGGAACACGTGCGAGCGGTTCACCTGCTGCCGAGCATACCATAAACGAGGACACCATACATTCCATCATAAAGTGCTTTATGGTTCTCGGGGTTTATTTCCTTTTTTACAATTTACGTTTTGCCCTCCAAAGTGGAGCTTCAAAAAAACACAGAACCTCCAATGTTACGCGCGGCGAGGATTGCGGGGCCCGAAAAATGCGAAACACATTCCCCGACCGCACCTCAAGCGTACTGCGGAGAGTCTGGCTGCGTGTGCCTGGTGGGCAAATTTCGGGCTGCGGCAACTCACTTGCCATGGCGGCCTTATGGCTGGATGGTGGATTCAATTAACCATGAACTTGCGGCACATCACAAATGGGGCTGACAATCGGCGTTTGCTTCACTTTTACGCTGTCGCTATCGCTGTGGTGTCCAAAGAAGCTGCGCGCGCGAAAAGTGTAACAAGAAGCTGTGATTTCAGTATCTTTCAATCCCGAAATAAATTCTAAGACCAATTAGCCCGAAACCAGCCGGTCTTTGCGTTGGCGAGAGCTTCTTACTGGGCGCCTTTTTGGTTGGTTGGAATTGTTCCGCCAAGTTCAGTTCCTGCTACTGCTACTGCTGGCCATTAGTGCGATGAAAGATGCTAGCTCATTGGCAATCGTGGTGAGTAGCGAACGGAAACGGACCGGCCGGCAGCAGCTACATTGTAGTCGAAGGCGGAAAACCGGTACCGTGCTCCACTATTCGCACCCGCCCCAGTTGCAAGCAGCAAAGAGAGCGCTTGAGTGGGCTTCGGTAGCCCCGCCACACAATGAGTGGCACAAATATTTGCATTTGAATGCGTCTGGCTGGCCGTTGGGTTCGTTTCATTTTCTCGTTGCTTACTTTTGGCATTAACGGTGGGTTTCCATTTTTAATTTCGGATTGGCATTCATTATTTAGATTGCTACCGGGGCGGGAAGGTTCCGGACGGCCCGAGCCCCTTATCTGCATCAGGCCGGTTCCGATTTCCGGACTCCGGACCCAAAGGACTTCAAACTACGCCCCAGAAAGGGAAAGCGAAACGGAAACAAGCCCTGCTGCTGCCGTCTCGGCTGGATAGATGCATCCGATCCGGTTGGATGGAAGAAGGAAAAGATGAGGAAAATAAAAGTGCAACAATTTCATCTACTTCCACGGATTGATCTGCTGGATGCACTTTGCTTTTGAATAAAAGATTTGTTGTGATAAAAGGCGAGTTTTTCGATTAGGAGAGAAGATACCATTAACAAGAGGTTGACTGCATTTAGCAGAGCTACAACCAGGCATTTGATTGATAAAATATTAATTGAAGGTAAATTGAAGAACACTTTTCAAAAGGATACTTTTCACAGAACTGTTCATTTTGTTGCCAAAGTACCGTCACAAAATTTCGAGCATCAGAATCGAATTTTGCAAAACAAAAATATCCACAAAACCACCGCGTGAGCAGCATAGCAACGTGATCTGTGCTCAAGGATGCAACGCATATTCACAAACAATGTTATCCAATCAAATCATTCAGCCATCGATGCATCTCGTGGGATGTTTGATTATCGAGTTAATGCAATCAAAATGGGCACGAAAATCGGTTGAATGCGCGATGCAGAACCGCACCGTTGCATAATTTAATATTCAACAAAGTGTGATGCCACCATTTTACCACTCGAGCCCCGGACGGATCCGTTTAGGGATCACAAAACACCGGAGCGCGATCGCTATAGCCCGTTTGCCAGCAGCACGTGAAACGAATTGGTTATCGACTAATTTCCCCTGGGAAAGATGCAGATGCATTGTTGAAGTTGATACCGAAACAGAATGCAAACGCACTGCGGAACGAACGCATAAGCAAGCAAAAGTGTTGATTTTTGGACCAAGTTGTTTGCTCGCTGAAAGTGATTAAATTAAAAAAAAAACGAAGGAAAAATAATTCTCTCGAATAAGTTTGGTGAAAGAACCTTTCCCGTCTAGATCTTCATTTTCTGCATTTCATGAAGAGACGACAAGTTGACATGAGCACCAGCACCGACACTAATTACTTTCCTTCGTTCAGCCGGTTGTGGTCTCGGAACTGAATAGACGAGCTTGATCGTCGCTCTTTAAAGAAACAACACTCACGCCGTAATCCAGTTTAATTCCCCTCGCCAAAACCATTCTCTCGGTGGACGTCGTGCGCACTCATTCTGTTGACAAGCGCGAGCGAGCGCACAGATTGTCGTCGCACAGGTCCGGGTGATAAGCGCCAGTAGCATGCCGGTGAGCATGAAGCAAAACGGTAACGAAGCTGTTGGGCAAACGATGTTACACCGGACAACGGGACAGTCGGTCGGTCGGATGCATTCATTATGCAACGCGGACTGAAATCGGATCCGATCCGGAGCGCATCCATTTTCGCGCTGGAAAAGCACCGCACACAGCACCTGATGGCTATTATCTTGATTTTTCCGCCCTGACCGTTTGCATCCATTTCGTTTTCCTCCGCACTAACGCCGGACCGAATCGAGAAAAGCTACTGTTCAGGTGAGACCGAACGGCATGCCTGGGCCGAGCGTTCGCTAAGAAACGTTGGAACCTCGCTCTCGCCCTGCTGCGGCCACGGTGCGCCATCATTCCGAGGGGAATATGACTTTGTTTCCGCAGAAAGCAAAGTTTTCCTCCTCGAACAAACACTCACTCTCTCTCTTTCTCTCTCTCTCTCTCTCTCTCTCTCTCTCTCTCTCTCTCTCTCTCTGTGGCCGTTGTGTGTTTGTTCGTTTGTTTCACAAGAAATTGGCCCATTTATAATCAGATTCCGGGAAGCCGAACTCGGGTAAATGCGGGCTCTCTCACCCGCGCCACTAACTCACATACATATCCACCACATTGGCCACTGGAGGGTGGAGAGGGGGGGGGGCGGTGGCACATTGCTTCGAGAGGGTCTGGCAAAAGTCCTGGCGAGGCCACAGACCACCGCCGCCGCCTGCCCATAAATTATTCAAATTAAAATATTCGTCTTGCTATTCTGCGGCCCTGTGGCCGCGAACCGAGGGAGGGATCTCTGCGGTGCGCTGCTGCACCTCTGACAGCTTACCAGAAGCCAGACCAGGAACCAGATCAGGCCAAGCCAGCCGGCCAATCCAAACCAGCCGGCCAGCCTCCCATGCGGAGCACAAAAATAATACTTTGGCTTTCGGTCGGTTGCGCCTCGCGAAGATGTTGATTTTTCTTCGCGCTTCTGCTTGAGCTTTCATTTGTTTTTCCTGTGCGCTAGCCAGCCAGCAAGCAGCGCGAACGAACGACTGTGCGAAGGTAGGGATGGATTTTCTTGCGTTTGCTTTTCCGTTCCCCCGCACCGCATCCGCGGATGATGCTTCCGTAAAAGACGTGCCCAGGGAGACGATTCTATTTCCGGCCGTCCGATGAGTCCGCGAAGTAGCGAGGTTTTTAAGCGTAGCGTAGCTGAACCATTTAACTGAATGGGAGTGCTGGACTATGAATATGAAAACCCCCTCGGGGGAGTAGGGAGCCGGAGTCGTGGCAATCACTAGTGAAAATGGAATTGCTCTCGTTGGGAGAATGCTTGGGGTGGTAAGAGAAGGGAAATCATTGCCGAGCAACAACATCATTACTTGCGGTGTAGTATTTTCCGTGGGGCTAATTTTGAATTGTTTAACCAGGATGATTTACCTGTTTAGTATGAATCCAATGGTTTACTGGCAGAGTTTGTTTTGAAGGGTGTGCTTTTGTTCAGAATTCAGCCAGGGATTTGCGCTGATTCCTCCGCAACAGGTGATATCATTAGTTAATACACCGGAATAATAATTGAATAAATGCGAACAAACAGTGGAAGTAACAGAAACGAAGCAGAGTCATTGGGTGTTCAAACATTATCAAAAACTGTAAGATATTTCAAATGCTATTCTTGTGCAAGTGAAAAATATGTAATTTAGCGTTATTAAAGCAATCGCTTTTAAATATTATGCAATTATAACATCGCCTCTTTTCCGCTGTTCAATTTTTTTCAATAATAGGAATATTGTTTACCTCTTTCTTCGAGACCATCTTTATTTCCTAAATCGTAGCGTAGCATCTCTCATACTTGAAGCATTAGTAAAAGAAATATTACAACAGTAGATCAGCATTGTTCATCAAAAATTTGATAACATCATATATGCAGTTTGATTATGATAGTGCCATTTTCCAGTAAAATTGTTCACTGAACAAGAAATCAATTTATGGTTGTGCTATGCTTTACATCATTGGAAGGTATTTTCCATTCTGACTATCGAAAATATACGTCGATTGAAAATGTCGAAATATTGAGGATTGCAGACAGCTCTATTTTGCAATTCTCTTGTTAAACTATATTTTAATTTTAAAGCATAATAATCCATTCGTATTCATCAAATGGTAAATTTGCTTCACAATCATATCTATCCTGTTCAATTAGCTATCAATGCCGCAATTAGAAAGCAACACAACGTATCTGCTGTCGCTAAACGTGTTTTGATCATTTCAATTGAGAAAGGTGTGAGAATTGCAGTGTGAGAATTGTAGTTGGAGGAAACAGTTTATTTGAAATCCACTTGTGTACACACCTCTGCCTATTAAGTATACGTGCACATTCAATTCAAACTACTCAATAATGGGAATGCGAATATATAAATCAGAACAAAGCTACAATTATTTCCATCGAACTCTGCCAGGTGTGAAATGCCAATGAATTTATTATCAACACATCAAAAACGTGTTCTTTTATAAATTGAAAACGGTAGCTTCCATCAACGCCAGACAAAATGAATCGGAATTCCAGGACAATTTGCTACCTTTACAGGCATTTCATGGAAAAAGTGTTTAAATTTTCCTCTTGAAAATCTGTGAAATTCCCGTACCTTTAACCCCATCCTGCTCACCCAATCCACCCACCACTGATGGGGTCACTGATTGAAGATTACGTATTCAGCAGAAGCGGACGAAAGGGCTCGGCCATGTAGCCGGATTACATCCTCCCCTTTTTCGCTCGCCCAATGTTTATGTTTTTTCGGTATTTTCTGATTTCTTTCTCTCTCGTTTTTCGGCCCAAAGGCCCGTAACGCTGCTTGCTACATAATCTTGGACGCGAAGTGCACGCAACGCACGACCTGGCGACGCGTGGCAGAAGTTAAGTACCCCCGAGCGGAAATCACCATGTCTCGGTTCAGGCCCGTAGCCCTCGGCCCCGGTTGAATGAACAACATTTGCTGATAATGAATTCCCCGTAAACACGTAACCGGACCGCGCGGAACGTGACTTTTCGCGTCCGACCAACACCATCCCAAAAAGCATCTGAACCTTCATGTGACCGTGAGATTGAGGCACGATCTGTTTGGTCTTTTAACGATCTTTCCCGGTTTCATGTTCCTGGTGTTCCCTCGTTGCCGTTACTTTTTGCTAGATTTTTTTTTTGCCGGAACTCCCACTCTGACCAACTCTGAATATTGTCTCTCGTTCTCGGCGAGTCCGTTGGTGTCCACCGCGGGGGGTGATTAAATTATTAACGTTTTGTCAACAAACCGAGCCAACACGCGGAATGCCACGAAACGGAAATAATATTTAAGGAAAATTCATTAAACCATCAACAAGCAAGAACGACTACAGCGGCGACGACGACGCAGTATCCACGATAGAAAACTGTGATGGGAGCGCATTGAAACCCATTATTTTGGTAACAGGGCTCAACTTATTAAGATGAAGGATCTTAGTCCTGTATGTTATGTAGTTTTAAAGTGCAAACAAATAACATAACAACATAACATATTAATTGTAACATATTTTTTCAGATGCTACAAATATCGAGTTTTATGTCTGAAAAGTCATTATTTTGGGGAATTTTTAAAGCTTATTTATTTGTAGAAAAAATATTTGTGAAAGTTTTCGTTTGGTGGTTTAAGCTTATGACGAACACGCCACAATATGGGAAAACGTGTTTCCTAGGATTAGAAGCATAGATTTAGACATTAAAAACATAGTCTCCGGAACTTTGAAGGGTGTCGTGTTAAAAGAACGTCTGGAAACTGTTCAAACTATTGATGGATAACGTTACCGACAACAATTGACCCGTTTACAGTGAGCTCTGGGCCATGCTGAGACGGTAGACTTCTTTTTTAACACGATAACGCTCTAACACATGTTTCAAACTTTTTAGAAAATAAAATCAAATGCGCCACACATTGTTCCTTCTCAATACAACTTGAATAGTAACATTTAAAAAAATTGGCTACACAGCACCTTACTCTATATGAAAGCCTCGAAAAATGGATAGTTGACGTGATTGCTTCAAACGATGAGATAAGATTACAGCAAATAGTACCTAGTTAGGGCCAAGTGATGATACATAAAATAATTAAGAAACACTTTGTTAAACACTTTGTTTTTTCTGCCTTAAATCGATATTTATAAATCCATTCTTCTGCATATGCGACCTCATCGTTTAAAGTGCTGCTTGACTCACTAACCCCGTGAATCTGATGCATTGTTCTGCTGCAGCATCTCAAATGTAAACCAGCAACGGTCGTTCCCTAGGGATAGCTCGACAGAGAATCCCCAAAAAACCAAGTTTGCGCTGGGTAAATGTATATCTTGGTGAAAAGGGGGGGGGGGGGGGGGTTCCGCAGCAGCTCGGTTAATTGTGTGGCCACCATGTGCTCGGCGTCGATTCCTGCCACAAGATACCAACGACCAACTTTACGAACGTGTGCATAAGCGCTACCCCGACGTGTCGGATGCAGCAGCTTGAGTTTGAGTAGCAGATGGAGGCGCCTCGCTTACGGTGCGACAACCAGCATAAAAGGGGCGCAGCTTTAAAGAGGCCAGCAACGCGATGCCAACATGGATGGCGGTATCGAAAGAAGCGATGCTCGATGTAGATTAACGTAAGCGAACCATCGAACTCACTTAAAACATTGCTTTGCTCTCAATCGATCTTCATCGCGGCGTTGATTCCTTCAGCAAATACTTCTTTTGCTCGCTCTCTGGCCGACAGAAGAAGGAAGCATTACGAGTGTTTGTACGCGTCTACGAGACACACTGAATCGTCCTCGACACGAAGAGAACGCTCTGTTTGAACCACAAACATTCCACACTCAACTCGAATTTTAATGGCATTTGAATTTTAATCAACCATAAATCAAAGACCGTACGCCTCGGGCTAAATCTAATATTCATGCAGCTGGCCATCCCTTAAGCACGCATACGTGTTCGGTGTGAGCAAAACGGGGCCGCCTGGTTGCTGCAATCCTTTTGCAAGGACCCCCTCGCCACGCTCTGGGGACATTTCGGTCCGCTAGTACCCCCGTTGTCACCACAAAACCAGCATCAAGTGTCGTACGTCGTAATCTAGCTTCTCAGCAACGCTATTGCTACTGCTCCGAGTGCTGCTCCGAGTGCTGCCGCTACTACTAGTGCATAAGCCCATGGTGTTGGTGGTTGGCACAATCTAAGACATTTGTCTGGAGTCACAATCTACGGAATGTAATGAATTTTTTACATCCCCTCGGAGGGAGGGTGTGGAAGATGCATTTCAAAGGCACGAAGGACGCAAGGACGAAATCCCCGGGATCTGCATCTTCCTGGAGGCGTGATCGGGCATGGGCGGTATCGGTGGTGAAGTAAACAAAGAAAGGAAATTCTCGTGCTCTCTCCGGCAAACTTCAGACAGCGATCCAACTTTACACCTGATTCCACCACCTTAACGTTCCTTCGGTCCCGGGTCCAAGCTCATAAGATCGCTCTCCGGTATGTGCGGGAGTGCATATTTCACTACTAGCCCTGGCCACATCCCGGGTGCCCGGTGTGGTGTGGCGTGTGGCGACATAAATTTACATTTCATTGGCTTTTTTTCTCCCCTGGTCCTGGCCCTGGTCCTGGTCGTCTTAACCAGATAAGACGTTTGCGATAAGACCAGGTGGCCAAGGGGGCAGAATGGGCAGGTTGGTTGCAGGCTGGGGTCTGTCTCCACTGAAACCACTCCAGCCATTCTCCGGTCGCTGTCAGTCCTGATGATAAACCATTATGCGCGTGGTAAGGAATTTCGGGGAGATGGGTTTGCGTGACCTTTGTGTGCCGGCTTGGCCGAACCGAAAGGGCTGATTGGTGGTGTGTGAGGTAGTCAGTAGCAACAGCGACACTTCATCAGAGAGAGAGAGAGCGCCGGGCATACGTTTTTCGGGGAACGGTGAGCATAAAGATTGTCTGGTAGACGGACACGTGCTTGCAATCAGTGCCGGTTATACACCTCGACCTTCGCATAGCGTTTCTCCGTAAACTCTATTTCTCTAGCACTACTGTAGTGTCGGCTGGTAGAAAGACTCGAAGAGTTTAGTCCAGTGCGTGCTTGTGGTACTTCATTTTGCAAGAATAATATTAAATAGTAATATTAAAAGGATCTCATATGGAGTACATGCTAGGTAATTGATGGATTAAAATATGTTTGAATCCATTGAATGGACATGAGAGCCAAAAAGTGAGTTTATCAAGAAGGGGAATAAATTAATCATGATTCGTAGCTTAGAATACTCTATTGCATATGACTTAAAAAAAGAGTATTAGTGTATAGTTAGCTTCAAGTACTCGGTCATAGGCAGTAAAAACCATGAATCGTCGAGGTACACGGGTTTTATTATCTCAAAAGCAGAAAACCCTCGTTTATATCAATCCAACTACGCTCCAGATAATAGTAGTATGTTATTTGTTATCATTTTTAACTGAGATTTGCTTTGCATAATTAACTAATTTACAGTCATTTCTTTTGTTCTTTAATTTGGCAGGGGAGGTTGATTTTTAATTAAATCGGCTATGAGTCCTTCATCGGATGATAATTCAATCATATAATTGAACACCTCAGTACAGTTACGATAAAAAAAAAATCAACTAACCTGTTTAGAAGTCGCTTATCATGGTTTTCCGGAGCGTTCTGTATTTGCATTCGTTATTTTAAAAGGACAAAACAAACCATCTTGTCCTTCACAGTGATATTAGCGATTCTTAGGGCAAATATCCTTGGGTGTTGAGCTTTCGAATCGCTTTTCGTTAAGATACTGTACAATATCTTTGAGCTTCCAAATAATCTAATTCCGAATAAATATTACGCATGCTTCTTTGTGATACCTTTAAGGTTTTATTGTTTATGTCTTTTATATTCTGTAAATGCAAAAAGCAAAACATAACATTTCGTACATCAGTCATTATAAAATGTATGTTACCGTGTTTCGATTTCATGTTGCTACATTGTGGTAATGCTAAAATCAATTTTGTCAAATATTTCCACTGAGTTCAGAAAGAGTCAATATTGACCTCATAACAGTTTACAGTAAATCTTTGAATAAACATTTACAATGGCTCCACTTAAAATATAATATTGCACGGTAAATGACCATCAAATCGCATATAACACATAATGCACTTACAACAGTTCAAATTCACCCACAAATAAAGAATTTGACAAGTTAATCAGCAAAGCAAATATAAATAGCTCCCGCTAAAAGGATTGGAATAATTCAGTTCCACAACCTCGTCAATCATCCGACGCGTGGTGACGAAAGCATAAGAAATTTTCAGGAAAAAAACCGCTTCACCAATAACCATTAGCCCGCCATCTCGTTTTGACGGGGCTTGCATGGCCGCAATGTCACGAACTACCGTCACCGTTTGCCACTTAAAACCCACTCAGTTGCACTCGCAACCTTTGAATCTCGTGAAGTAGTGCAGTCGTAATACTGCATCAAATGGTGCCTCCAGCACCATCACCAGAACAGCAACACCAACGGGCGTTGGCGGATGGCAACATCAACCATTGCTGACATGCGATACCAAGCTCCAGCTCCAGCTCCAGCAGCAGCACGCTGGCCAAGTGGCCGGGCCGCAACCTCACAAGCTTGCCTCGAGTGCCAACAAATTCATTTTCTTTTAATTCACTTTTTATAGCCCTCGAAGCCGTTTTCCCCCTCCGGTGACGCGAACCGGACGTGCACTGGATGACGGAAACACGGGTCATACCCTACCCCCCGCCGGGGGGCGGTGACCAACCACCATCGTCCTTCCGGAATTTCGTTCGTTTTGCGGTCCAGGACGATGTTTCCGTTCCTCGACCTCTCGTGGTGTATGATGCAGTACAGTGGTGCATGTGCAACCCCTCACACAAACCAACACATCGGCACACGGAACGCGGTCAGCGACAATCAACACGGGCCGACTTCTAAGGGTGCGCACCAGCACTGAGTGGTTCCTTCTGCTATTATGTTGTGCGCCCCGAGAACCGGGAACACCAACCAGCCAGGTCCTGGCGCCTCGCCGACGAGTGTTGCGGGCTTTTCGACGTAAATAAATAATAAAACCGCAATAAGAATTCAACATTTCACGGCAATGTGCATTGCTTTGCGTTTTGCAGCGCCACTACCACCGCTACCACCACTGCAAATGCACCTCTGGTTCTGTCTGTTCCGATGGCCAAAGAAGCAGCACCGCACTGCAAGTGTGTAGCGTGTGTATTGCTGCAGTGAAACAGGGTGCGATTTAACATTTCTTCCTTTTTTGTCTATTGTCAAACAATCATACCAAAACACACCAGGTACAGGGCAGGCAGTGCAGTCAAGTAGCTGCAATTATGCTTTGCATGATCGAGCGGACTGTTGTGCTTTGGTTAAATTAAAGAAAACCACCACCGATAGCCACACATACCATCCAATTGGTGCCATAAACTTAAGGGGTAGCTAAGGTTAATTTGGGGTAAAGAAGCTAATTTTTAAAGGTGTGAACCTGAATGTCATATTAAACTGCAACTTTTCAAGAATATATGGTTGTATTTTAGGGAAGATTTGTTAAAAACTTCATCCATTGCATAAAATTTAGAAATGCATGTCTACAAAAATGTGCCTACTTTTACTTTTGTGCCGCATTATGGGCCATCGGAAATATACAACTTAATATTATTTTCTTAAATCATTAGTTTATCCAGATAGCCCCGCTTATTTTTTGTTTTTTTTTCAATTTTTCAGTTTTTGGTAACGGTTTGATGTTGGAAAAGTGGTTATATGTAAAATTTTGATCAAAATAAGCGTGTTTTACATATTTATCTATATATATAAATTACAAACTCGACAGTTTGTACCCCCCTAACTTGAGAACGGATGGGCCGTTTTCACTCATTCTTGGCGCGATGAATTCGTCTTGCTCTGCGGAAGGTTTATACGTTTAAAATTTTTGAGTAAGTTCTGTCCTTTTACGGCAAATTAGAACTCAATTTTGCAGCGGATTTCCACCTAACAGCCTACTTTACTCGATATTGTTTCAAAACAATGGATGGCAACCATTCAGCTCCAATGCCCACTGCGTTGAATTTGATATTCTTGCTCCAATTTGATCACCGTCGTCTACTATGGTATTTTCTATAGTGATCACAAAATCAGCTTTTAATTTTTTACTTCCATCAGACCAAAGAGCGATTGGTTTGAGCAAAC
>NC_064877.1:59810646-59813146 GCF_943734665.1 Anopheles aquasalis
TGGTGTTGCTGCTTTGCCTTTTGAGGAGATCGAACCTGAAGGTAATCTCACGCTTAAAGGGGGAGGCTCCAGACATTTGTTCATCAAATTCGTCCATTGGTCAGTACATCCGCTTCATTAGCACACTTTGAAGGAGAAGGATTTGAATGGAAAAGATATCGTAGTTAGCTTACTTCAACTTGGTATTGTCATTCGTATGTGCTGCTATTCTCAGAATATTCATAATATCGTATGTATAGTCCTCGATGATTGGAAAAAAATACTGATAAAAAGTCGGCGATATTTTTTGTTAGAGAAGATCATCTATTCATCAGATTGATCATCTATCAGATTTATTTCCTTAACGACAGTGGCATCACTGAGATAATCCATTTGGCCAATACTACTTGCAATTGTCGCCAATAGAGAAATACATTAAACGCGCCTACTACCATGATCAAAAATAAACCGGAATTTGAATTTATTCCTCGCGGGCTTATCAATTTTGAATTCTGTTTTTTTAATACGTTGACGGATCTGTTACTGATGTACATGCCAAGTTTCAGCTTGCTAGCTCTTCATTTACGTTTACAGCAGAGATTTGTTTGCATTAAGTTTTTACGTGATGGCGATTTTTAAAATAGATTCAAAACATGAACAACGTTAAAAATTATTTTGAGTGTTCTGACACATTAAAAATGATACAAAAGTGTTATGGTGACAATACTCTATCGAAAACACAGGTGAACCAGTGGTATGAACGCTTTAAACGTGGTCGTGAGGCTGTTGAGGACGATTGCCGTCCTGGAAGGCCATTGACATCCAAAACTGACGAAAACGTCGATGAAATCCGAAAATTGTTGATCGAAAAGCGCAAATTGACGATAAGGGAGATAGCTGAGACCACCAACATATCATTTGAATCAATCCGCAAAAAAAACCTGCCTTGGTGGGGTCACAACTCATGGATTCTCCATGACGATAATGCGCCATCTAATAATGCGTTGATTTTTCGAGAGTTTCTCGTCAAAAACAACATTAATACCATTCAACAACCGGTCAATTCAGCTATTCTCGTACTATGTGACTTTTTCCTACTCAATTGACTCTAAAAACCACTACGAGGAACTCGTTTTCAGAGTGTGGAGGCAATAAAGCTAAAATCGCCGGAGGCACTAATGATTATACTAAAAATCGACTCCAGAAAAGTTTCCAGGAGTGGATCAAACGGTGGCACAAGTGCATTGCATCCGACGGGGACTACTTTGAAGGGGACAATTTGAATTTTGAAGAAAAAACAAGTACTTTTCTTTTTATGACCAAATTCCGGTTTATTTTTGATCATGGTAGTATATTAGTGAATGGCACCGGATATTTAGTAGTAGAGCAAACAAATACCTGTGTTGCTTGCGTTGTTACCCGCGCAGATGCGAAATTTCACAACACGAAGCTTAACGGACAATTTAAACAGCAGTTTCTTAACGGCTTTTTTTTAAATGAAATGTTTCACGATTTTTTAGTTCGAGCTGAACTGCTTGAACTAACGGAACTTTTCACCCGTGTGACAAACCCGTGTGACAGAAATCGCTCACCGCCACTCAAATTGCCCTGGTAAGAGACTAACAGGGCGCTAACAGGGCGCTAACAGGGCGCTAACAGGGTAGAAATCTTGCTGCTGTTTACAGGGCTTTTGCGCATGTATTGGTGCCATTTTCGACGCATTTTTGCGATGGTGTGTGTGCCATCCTACCGTACCCCGGTGCCCAGTAGCCCCGCCCCCTAAGATATTTCGGATCAACATAAAGCACGCACAAGCATAATTTCATTTTCACCAACTTTATTTTCACCTTTGAATCGGACACTCTGCCTCGCAAAACACATCACAAAACACAACACTTCGCACAACACTCCTCTGCTTCGCTGCCTGTCCGACGCTGATTGATGCCAGGATGCTGCTGAAAAAAGACAACATGAATGATCATGATCAGATTTGATCAACAAAATATTTTTCAATTTCTTACCATTTTCCGATGTCGCGCATGCCCACAAACAATGTCCACGGGTTTATATGCTCCGTAACACGAACGAATGATAAAAATTCACAGCAAAACTAGCTTTTTTCTTCAAAATTTTCGGATGCACGATCGCAGCACATCCTACCTCTTTCGCGTCGTTTTCAACTGACGGCATGTTGGATCCAGGACTCAGCAGAAATTTTCACCTTCCTCTTTCGATCACCGCGTCCTTACACAAACACACGCGCACATGCATGCCCACAAACAATGTCCACGGGTTTATATGCTCCGTAACACGAACGAATGATACAAATTCACAGCAAAACTAGCTTTTTTCTTAAAAATTTTTAGGATGCACGATCGCAGCACATCCTACCTCTTGCGCGTCGTTTTCAACTGACGGCATGTTGGATCCAGGACTCAGCAGAAATTTTCACCTTCCTCTTTTGATCACCGCGTCCTTACACAAACACACGCGCACGGGGCCGTGTCCGAACACGCAGCAC
>NC_064877.1:59818146-59840646 GCF_943734665.1 Anopheles aquasalis
AGGAGCCGAATCCGCCGCACCGGGAATTTCGGTTCTACCGTTGCCATTTACACACTCTCTCTCTCTCTCTCTCTTACTCGCTCCTCCTAATCTATCTGCGCAAACTCTGTCAAATTTGTGCATCTGTTGTCTTGTTTTTTTGTGAAATCTCTCTCTCTATCCTCACCTCTACTCTTTACTGTTATTATTATTCTTTTTACAGGTTTTCGGTTAAACTTTTTACCACAATATTTTGTTGTACATTATTCCAACGAGGTCCAGGGTGGATAGTTTCTGCGTAAAATGGTCTTTCCTCTCCATTGTAACCAGATTCTGCTGCCCTATGTCGTGTAAATTCTGTGTACAGAGAACGCTCCAATTCCTAGTAGCAATTGATCCGTAGTGGAAGGCTAGGCTGTATGTTTATGCTGTGGGATTTTTGTTGTTAATTTACACCATCTCGATCGACTCCCTATCTCATTCACCACTGCCACTTATTGTGTTGCGCTTGCATTAGAGATCATTCGTGAGTTAGCCAAAAATTGGTCCTTTTCTCGCAAGACGTCCTTTTTATGATTGTATTATGACCGGAAAAGATGATCACGACACGGGACTACATTGTGGTAATGTTGCATTCTATTTTTTTTTGTTCACGTTGATCATTGATCACATTCAATCATTGCCGTAGACGGTGAACCATACCATTTGCCCTTCTCTAGACTTTGTTGCCTCGTTATATCACGATATGATTTGCCTATACTGCCAGCCAGCAACCTTAATCTTGCCGTCCTGTGCCACAGGGGGGGGTCACGTTGATCAATAGTGACAATCGATCCACCGTCATTACAAAAAAGGTTTCTTGATGTAGGTCGCCAAGACCGAAAGAAGGGAGGGGGGCTTGGGATGAATTCCTTCATTAGCGTGAGTGCGCTGCATCTTCGAAAAAGAAGCAGCAGCAGAGGGAAAACAGATTGGCCAGGCACTTGGTTTACACTTTAACCGCGGTCCGCTTCCGCTCACCCCCCCTTTTCACAAAACCCCTCCACGATCCTACCGAGGGAAAGGATTTTGAATCTCTTCTGCAATCTCGACGGACCACCGGTGGTGTGGTGTGGTTGTGCACGGCGGAACTGGAACTTGTTTGTCTCATTTACCAGCATAGCCCCGATGTTTACGATGGTGCCTTTTTCGAGGGTCACTATCCCTTCCGCGAGTTTATGTGGGTCGTGTTTTTGCGCGGTGAAAACTTTAAAATAAGCCTTTTCCTCAACCAACACCGCCCGCATTCCCTCCTCGGTTCAAGCGTGTCACCCAGGTGCCACCAGGGGGGGGGGGGGGGGGGGGGGGGCATGCAATGCAGCAACAGATGCTTGGGCAAAGATGGGCAAAGACCCTTGGCGGGAGATTCGCTACCTTTTGCAGAGAGGGAAAAAGGGGGGGGATTCTTGTAAAAGGTCTAGTTTGTTTTTCATCCCACCCACCGGCCCCCATATCTTGTTCTTTTTCCTCGTTTTAGCCCCCTATCTGTGTCTACACACCGCGTTCTCCGTTACTCTCACTGACGTCCTCGCACGAGAAGTGCGTTAATGCTTTTTGCTGGCAAAAAAGGGATTTTCTTTCAGCAACATTTCCTATCTTTTTCTTTCTTTTGCATTCCACTCTCACTATCTCTCTCTAATGGGGGGGGAAAGGGGCGACAAGGGACTTGAAATTGGATCTCCTATGGTCGACTGTTTGCCACTGGAGCTCTAATGGGTGTTTCCGATGAATCACCTCATGGGTTGCTGGCCACAACGCTGGATTTGCTGGTACGATCCCCATCCATCCTTCTCGGACTACGGGGGGAATGGAACCATGTTTCTGGCTCAATGTCATTGATGCCATTACGCAACCAGCGACAGAATCACATACACTCTACACACTCAGTACAGAGTGGCCATGTTCCTGGTTCTGATCGCAACACTTTGCTGTCTTCAGATGCACGTGCTACAACACCCAACGAAAAAGGGAAGTGCACCACGAGCACACCATCATCTGTGAACGCTCGTGCCGAACCGAACCGAACCGAACACAGGACCTTGGACAGCGTCTCGAACGTTAATTATGTCGGCCACTGTCCCCGGCTCTTCGATGCTTTTATGTAACCACCGTCATCAGCATTGTGCTCGGTGCTGTCCGATGCTTTCGAGCGTTTCATGTGGCTTTTGTGAAGTAAAATTTCATCACAAGCGTAGTAAAGTAACGAAAAGGGGAGGAATTTTTATCGTAATTTAGTTATTTTCGTTCCGTTTCGATTTCCCGGACGACTCACAGTCATCCCATCGCAGCAATGCGTCCGTCAGACGTCACTAGACTTTGTGAGTCATGCCCACGTCGTCACTGTGCGACAACCAACCACCTCTGTGTGCTGTGAGTGGACGAGATACTATCAAACGATGATTTCATTTGAATTCGAAAAATCCATTCCCACACACCACACGACCATTCAGTGTGCGTCTCTCTGTGTGTGCCGATGTCGTTGTGTGTACTACTGCAGTGCTGAGGGCCTCAAAGAGCACGGCACGGACTGTGGAAGAGTGGTACATCGCAAAGCAATTACGGTGCCGCGAATGCCACTTCCACCGCTTGTGCTCACTGCTGACCCCGTTCACCGTGCAGTGCTTATCGCGCGACAAACACTCCGCGGATCGTCGGACCACCTTGCTGTGCAAACCCCGTTCCTCTCTCTGAGCCCCCACCCCCTGGGAAGTTGGTGGATTTCAAAAAATCAAAACAAAGCCTAAACTCGTCACCGTCATCATCGGGAATGAAATTACGGTGCATCAGGCGGCCACCCACTACCACCCAATCGATGACAGCCACCCGTTTCGGTGCATCGTGCGTTCGGCGGCGGGGCCACACTTCACTGACTCGCGTTCCCGAGTCCCTGACTCGTGAGTGAGTCACAGGACGGTGATTGATTTTGACGCTTGGTGTGCGTGAGCGGAGTGAACAAATGACAAAATTGTGTCAGCTGACCCATCCATCCCCTCCCCCCCGCCCATCACCAGGAAGGCGATCCGCGAGAGCATCAAGCCGTAGTCGTCGTCATCGTCGCTCAACGCTCCCATTTGCATAGCTTAATTGAAATGGAATTGGTTGGACATCGGGCACCGCTCGTGGTGGGGGCTTAGCGAATTGATTTCGCACGATCTCCTACCGGCCGGTGGGCACGAAAGCACCCCCTGGTGACGTTACTTCAACGGACCACGACGACGACGAGTGACGCCAATGGTGAAGTGTGTATGGTGGACACGACGTCAGTCAGACAAGACCGGTTGTGAGGCACCACGCACTAGTGGTGAGGCTTAGTGTGTCGAGGTGGCAGCGCACGATTGAGTCTTTGTGCGTTTTGTAAGCGTTAAGACGTCCTTCAATCGATCGATCGCTGTGCGGTGCGTTCTGAGTCGATCAGTTGGCTCGTTGATTGGGATTTAAATTGGTTGTCTATTGCGAACATTCGTTTACTATCACTTGCGCTGGATAGCCCGTTATTAATCATGTTTTTAGAACAATGCAATCTATTTTGATTACTCAGAAAGTTCAGTTCCTAATATATCGGCGAGGTTTGTTGCCATCTTTCATGCAAATCTTGTATTTTAACGTTCTAGCTCGTCCAGCTCGAGCAATATCACCAACTTAATGTACTTGAATGTATTTGGTCTTTTTCCACCTTTTCGAAAAAGAAGGAACCATTTATGACATGTTGTTTCGCTGGATTGATTTGTCGTATATCTTATCATTGGAAGGTGTCATCTGTCTTTAAAGCGACTCAGCATTGTGTTGCGATTGCCGTCTATCTAAAATTAAAATCAGTCCACGACGAACGTAACTTAAAATCAGCAGCTAATCAGCTCTTTTTTGCTTTTAGTATGAGCAGCATCACTACGCCACCATGGACCGTGGATTTCGCTTTTGCTACTATCTCCAAGGCAAGCCAGCCGTTGAATGACGACTGAATGACGTTGAATGCAGTTGGTCCCAAAGTGCTAATAAGACAACCACCAATCTTCATCCCGTTGCTACCGTAGAACCATATTTACAGACGCATTATGACCGCACCGTCGTGTGGCATTGCGCTCTATCATGTTTATCACCAACCAACCCCTAACCACGGATGTCCTCGGATACGAATCCTTGGTGGGGTGCACGCGCACCTCGACGTGGCTTTACTCACTAACTCACCTGTCACATTAGCGCATCTCGAAGCCTCATCTCTTACAATCTAAATCACATTAGTGCCGCAGAATGCGGATTGTTGTGCGAGGCATCAGTGCGCAAAATGGTGGCCGCGTTGTGCGTCGGTTTGTTCCGTGGAAAAAGGAACCAACCCCCCCGGTGATAGTAACTCTTCATCTCCAACAAATCCTATCATCAACGTTGTTGTAAGAGTACGGTGGTTGATGTGACGTACGGTGGCATGTGGCCGCCACCAGCAGGCACTTTGCCCTCGGCCTCTCGTGCTCTTACGGGTGCCATTTATAAGGGATCCACGCGATAAGAGAGTAACGGCGGGCCCCTGGTCGCAAATGTTGCCCCCCCCGATGATGACTGTTGCTGCAGTGCGATTGTTGGTTTTTTGCGTACGTGATGATGATAAGCACCGCAAGTGCGCACCGTGTGTTTGTGTACTCCCAGGGAGCAGAAGAAGCTGTAAATTCTGCTGTCAAATGTACCAAGGAGTGCCATACGCGAACATGCGACGACGACGACGCGCGTGCCCAAGACGACCTTGGTTGGCCGCCCGATAGTCGGTAAACAACTGCATCATCACCTTCATCATCATCATCATCATCATCATGAACTGGGCATTTTGGAGAGAAGGCAAACTCCCACGGATCCTCCAATTAGCCTGGCGACCGACCAGCGCACACGCGTCCTTCACATTGGTCTCATCGCGCCCCGCAGAGCAGAGCGTGGTCGTCGCCACCACCATCCTGAGGCCCCCGGAGGCAAACATTTTAATGCTGCCCAGGGATTTGAATGTTTCATCCGGCCGGCACCACCATCCTGCTGGCCTCTAGCACACTTAGATACGCTGATACTGTTGCTGCTCCTGCGCCTGGTGCTGCTGTTGCTGTTAGTGTTGGCTCGAGGCATATCAATCTTCACTACCAGCACCACACACCAGCCAACCACCCATTGTTGTCTTACGGGCACGCGGGCAGCGGTTCCATTCGGGGAGTCCATTCCGGTTGCCAAACCGGGGTTGTGGTTCGAGCACCTCCCGGTGCCAGGCGATGTGTGTTATCGTCACGCCAAACGTCAGAAGGCAGTTGTGGTAAAGGGAGTGATGGTGCTGGTGCTGGTGGGTATGGCGTGCTGATTGGCATTGTTGGCCACGATATAACTCCCCAACAACCAACCAACCACGCGCAGCTCACGTTCGCTCGTTTGATGTTTACAAGAGCGCACGATTATTTACGAAAATAATCCTGTCCCGAGACGCGCGGACTAGTAGTGGTAGAGACCCCATCATCTCGTAGTCCGTTTGCTTGTTACCAGGTCCCACGGCCACCTTGGGGCCACCTCAAACACACAGACCCGGTGCTTCCGGTGCTAGATGAGATGCGGTTGCTGCGTGCTATACATTGTAAGCCTGGCTCACCCCGGCGAGAAGCGATTAGACAACGATCCGGTATCAAATGGTGCAGCAGCAGCAGCAGCAGCAGGGTTGGCCAGCCGCGCGAGGGCCACTGTCGATCGCGCTAC
The DNA here is from genome assembly GCF_943734665.1 of Anopheles aquasalis. Lineage (NCBI taxonomy): Eukaryota > Metazoa > Arthropoda > Insecta > Diptera > Culicidae > Anopheles > Anopheles aquasalis. The sequence goes on from NC_064877.1 coordinate 59,823,877, forward strand.
CAACCAATCATGCCAACATAAACACACATGTAATGCTATAAACAGCTCAAAACACAACATTTAGCACAACTAACCAGCCAAAAGATGCTGCCCCCGTTGTTCATTACCAAGATGGAGATGCCCGTTTTGGACGACGATGTGCATTCTGCGGGCGCCTTCAAGAACGATTGGGCCATTGCGGTGTGATAAAAATAAACTCACAGCTACACAAGCCGGTTCGAGGCCTTTATGATGCTTGCGTCGTGTTCTGATAAATTATCGCGCGTATTATGACGCGTTCGATCGCTTGACTAGCGGCCAACTAGTGACGAGGGGGATTTATCGATCATGGACCCCCCCCGAGTCCCTCCCTCTCTCTTTCTGTCGCTCCTCTGTACTCGTTTTGTGCAAGCTTGCACGGGGTGAATTTATTTCATTTGCATGTTCAACACCACCGATCGAGGACCTCCAAGTCGCCCCCCGGGATTGAGTCCAGCGCATGTCGCGTACCGCTTGACCGCCTTTTTGGTGTTCGTTGGTGCTCGGTTCACGTTTGTAGCAAAGTTATGAAGCTTGCAATCGATGCACGTGCCGGTGGAAGCGCTTCAGTTCGGACTTGGTTTGAATTTGGCGTCTACTTGTGGTCCGGGGCCAAAATCAGCAGCAAAACACAGTTAAAAACCCACACCCTCTCACGGGCATTCGATCGATCCCGTCTTCTGTGGTTTCTTACTACAACCCCGCAGCAGCAGCAGCCTGCATGTTTCGGGTTCGTTCAACGGTCGTTGCAGACTCATAACCATATACTTCCAGTAAGTAGAACAAGATCGGTTTTCTTTTCTTGTGGGTGTGCGAACGAGAGAAAGAAAGAGTGAGGAACGTTCGTAATGGAACGTTCATAAATTTTTGGGGAAAATTTGGGCCAAAACGAAAATAAACAGCCGGAGCATGGCTCCTCTTTTCTCTGTGCTGTGAGGACCAGCTGCTGAAGCCCTTTTCCTTGTGGTGCTCCTTGAACTGTGCTGTGTCACTGACGCGCAGAGTATCTACAAACAGCGCGAGCAGCAGCAGAAGGCCAGGAGCAAGGATCGTCGTCGCCGCAACGCAATGTTGTAAGTCAATAGAGGGGCACCGCGACGCGAAAGGGACTGAAAGCTACCACGAAATGAGGAGAATGGTGGAAGGGGGGTACCAGGCCGGGGAGGGGGATCGGGGGTGAGCTTATGTCAACATTTTCCCTTCACATTGCTGCGAATACGGAGCCAGCGAATGTGTTTTTGTGTGCGTTGATGTTCGGTTCTGCTCGGTGCTTCTTCCTCCTATCCTTGGCAGCCCATCACTCTCTCTCTCTCTCTCTCTCTCTCTCTCTCTCTCTCTCTGCCTTCTCTCTGTCTTCTTGTTGGTGCTGCCCTCGTGCTGCTGCGGCCCTCGCCGGGCGTCGTGGGGTTTCGCTGCTGCTGCTGCTGCTGCGTACGCATGCGTCTTACTTTCGGCGCCCAACTGGCAAGGGCAGCAAGCAGCAGCAGGAGCAGCTGGTGGTGGCGGCGACGACGACGACGACGACGACGAGAGGGAGCATGCAACGTGTGAGCATTGGGTGGAAAATCATCTTCATTCTCCCACTTCCTCCCTCCGAGGGTTGAGGGGATGATAGCACAAACCACCAGCTCCGGGGACCACCGTGCCTGCTGCTGACCACTTCCTGTGCTTACCGAAAACCGAAACCCACAAAACCCGGTGGTCTTGGAAGGACTTTAAGATATCGACATCCATCACAAGGTATGGGGATGAGGGTGCGGCGAGGGGATGTTCGTCATTTATCGAACTCGTTGGAATTTGGCAAACTCGAGCCAAAGGGCGCCCAAGATTGGGCACTCACTCACCCTCCTCTGGACCAGTTTGCCTCCATTCCAGGGGGTGCTTTTTCTATGGATCTCCATCCCCACCCCCAAACCGCCCGCCTGCTATTCGCTCGTGCGTTAACAGGCTTTCATGCGCCACATTAAAGCCCAATCTTTCCTTCCTCTACGACATAACGACAGGCTATCGAGATGCTTTTTGGGGGTTGTTTTTGGAGGGGATGAGGGGCATGAAGCACTTTGATGCCAGAGGAGCTTTAAACACCTGCAATTGCTATTCGATATGAGTTGCGTTTCGTCTACCACCAAAGGGGGGGGAGACATCATGATCATGATAGAGGCAGCAGCATGATTGGTGCCATTGTAAACCGGCGTGGGGTGAACCATTGAATGGGGCGAGAGGGTGCTCTGGGTGGTGACTTGTGTTGCGATAAGGTACAGCGTGCGTCTTCACGTTCGAACGTGCGAATTGATTTATTGCCTAATTGATAGTATCAGTTGTGCGTTGTGTTAATGAGCGCACGTGTGTGTCTCTGTGTGTTGTTTGATCGAACGTTTGTCTCTCTGATAGCTGATGTGGAAATATGCCAGAAGGAATTTAAAACGATCGAAGTTGGTTCATTGTTGAAGAAGTTTTTCATTTTATATTTCCTGATTCATTTCGCTATTACTCCAACTATTACTCATTTTCTGTTCTGATAGAATCCTCTCGTCCTCTACCAATGTGACAGTTATGAGCGATACCTAAAACCACTGATAAGTAAATGATTTTGTTTGTAAATTAAGTTTCAAAACATTTATTCCATTAAGGCAACTCTCGGGAGGCTCCCATGGAAGCACCTAATGAACGACATGCTTTTTGAAGGCCAACATCACTGTGATTCCGCCTTGTTATTATGTTCCGGAGTAGCATCGTGCGCTGTGTGCGCGTGTGTTTGTTGTTCTATACTCCCTGCTGGCAGGCAGCCTGCCCCTCGATTTCCGATGGATATCGATTTATGTTTTATTAAACATTATCGACGTACCATCCTTCGCCGTCGTTGTGGTTGAGCAGGCCTCCTCCCAGTAAGGTCGTTCGACTCCGGATGGACCTTCGCCGCTACCCATTTTGCTGCTGCTGCTGTTGCTGGTCGTTTTGCGGAGCGCAAAAGTGTGGCCGGGATAGTGGGGGAGGAAGCCTTCCTAGCTCTACCTTTGGCTCTTCCTTCCCACATTCACAGGACACAGGACACAGGAGGAGCTACATGAACGGTCACGTCACGAGCACCACCACATCCTCGGTGTGGTTTCGTTCGAGCGAGCAACCTGACACAATCCGTCCAGCCTAGCAGTTGTTTGATTTATTTTTAGGAGCGAATTGATTCATTTCTCCATTATTCCTAGTGCCGACCGAGGGTGGAAAGATTTGTCAATTTTTTTTCTTTTTCTGCATTCTTTCTGAACTTGTAACCAGCTTCTATTGACTCATGTGTAACGTGAGCACCAGTGGGTAGTCGTATCGCTAATTAAACGCTCTCAAAATGTTTAAACAATAAGCAAGCAATACACATTTTGTCCTTGAACCACCACCTCCGATCTGCCCCCCACCAAAAGGTATGTGTTGTGGGAAGAGGAAGCTTCCTTCCAACCGTAACCATCGCATACTGGCCGGTACTCGATGCCGGTGCGGAACAATCAACTCCCACACCAACACGACGGGCAGAACGCAGAATCGTGCTTCCGTGGGCAGAGAGCGTGGGTTCGGCAAGCAACCAAGCAAACAGTAGCGCACGGTGCTGTGCTGTGCTGTTCTGTACCGTGGATGAGTGATTTCAGTGCTCGTACTTTTGCGCGACCGAACGTTTCGCTCGAACGAATCACCCCAACCATGACAGACCATCGGACGGACGGATCGGTGTCGACCATCAACCATCGGCCCTCGGGGAATGCCCCCCCCGGCGGATTGGCTTTGATCTTTTGTGCTACTGCAAACCCCGTCGTCGTCACTTTGTTACGGTCCGGCTATTAGTTGCCCGAATGATATTGTGCCTTGAGCTCTTGTAATTGCACTGCAACGATACTTTGTGCTTCAAAACATCATCCACGGACCTTACGGTTGAAGAAGAAACATCATTCCCCGCATGTTATTACAAATGTCCATCGCTCTTCGTCGTCTTCAGAGTGATTGCAGCAACGCAAAAAGCTAAACCGCAATGTGCGAGGGCTTCTCCTCGATAGGCGATAGCGGCGCCGCCGGTGGCGGCATTGACCACCGAGAGCCCTTAATAAGCGGCTTATGGCGACCGACGATTGCTGCCTTCTTCTGTCTCGCAGTGGCTGACCTTCAACAGGCGGAACATATTGCATTCCCCTTGCCAAGGCTCTTAGCTCCTCTTGGCCGCCTCGTCCTGCTACTAACACCACTTGTACTCTGGTCTGGTCTGGAAATTAATACTTATGCTAATTATGCTCGAGTAGCTCTAGCCAACCGAGTGATAGAGACAGAGAGATAGTAGAGCGTGCACCCTCATCGCACCATCTTGGCATAAATTTAAGAAAAGATTTCCCAGCTGCTAACCACTCCGTACCGTCCCGTCCCGTCCCGTCCCGTACCGTCCCGTCCCGTGCTAATTACTCGCAAACGATTATGCTCCCCTTCGCATAATTTGTTCCACTGGCGCTGGGCTAGGTCTCTAGGTGTTAATCCCCGTGTCAGGTCCGTCGTCGATTAATTGTCGTTTTTTTTTTTTTAATCTTATCTCACGTTTCCGCGGCTCCACGACGACAACTTGTGCATGGATGCGCACGGGTCTGTTGAGCATTCAAGATTCGTTTATCCGAGATTTCATCGCGGCCGGTGATTGTGACCGGGATTTGCTGCTTCATCACATACGCGCTTATCCGTTTTCCGGTGGTCCTGGGGTGTACTGGGTGGAAAAACAATTTTCACTTACGCGATGGAAATTACCCACAGGCACGACAGCTTGCGAGGCGAGGCACAGCGAGCGCGACGTACTCCCGAGTTCGAGCAGAGCAGCAAGACACAGACCCCGAACCGCCCAGGAAGCACCACCGCCAGTCAGGCGTGTGCAGCATAATTATGGAATGCAAAATAGAATCACAGCAGCAGCACCGTCGTCGTGGTCGTCGCTCCTGACTGGGGTTGTCGTGTTTAGTTTTCCACTCGAAATTCATGAACCCAGCCTGTTTCTAGCCAGCCAGCTAGTGCAAGCGCGTCATCACGCAGAGACACGACACGGTCGGAGTCGGAGCATTTCAATTAAAGTTCCTACAATTAACATTTGCAAGAAATTTATCATCATTCCGGAACCGGTGGTGCCGGTGGTGGGTCGCGAGCACTAGAAACTATTCCCGATCCGCTGCCTTCCTTGGCGTGGTGGTACGCGGTCCCCGAGTGTTTTATGCCACGGTTCTCGCAGGGTCGTTGGTAGTAGCAGCAACACTAAAGCATACTCTACCGTTCCGTTCCGTTCGTTCGCTCGGATTCTTCCAATTTAGTTTGCTCGTCACGTGCTTAGCGTGAGTGAGAGAGTGCAACCGAGAGAAAATGCAGTGCAAGGCCCACGGAGGCCAGGTCCCGGAGTTGTTGCATGTTTTTGTTGTTGCTGCTGCTGCACTGCACTCGAGCTATTGGGTGGCACGCCGTCGTTCCCGTCCCTGGTGGTGGCGGGGTTGGATCCAATTTTTCATAAAACTCGTTGCGTGGAAAACCCCGCAGACAGACAGACAGCCTTCCGGAGCTTGTGCACGTGCCTGTGTGCCTGTGTCTGTCTGAATAGCCTGTGGGAAGACGCCTGTGACATATCTGTAGCGCATGTTTTATGCTGCTCGACAGATTTACCTCCTGACTTCAGATGGCGTGGTTGGAGCACAGAATTGCTGCCGTCAATGGGAGAAACCGGAACCGTCCGGTGACTGCCATGTTGGACCCGGTTTCTGACTGCATCGGATCGGATTCCTGTGTTCCTTTACAATCTGTCCCAAAAATTGTCTGTCATCGTTTCAAAACCGCGCAAATTCGTTCCCCGAAAAAGGGGAGCGCAGGCGAACCGTGCCTAGGACACGTTTTGAAACTATTTCTCACTGGCTCACAACCATCTGCGTAGTTTGCGAGAAATCTCTACAAAAATTTAGAGCCAGATTTAGGTGAATGGCGGGTCCGGTGGGTGGAGAGGAGGGCCCCTTCGTCCTTCCTTCCAGCTTGGGCTTTCGGCGAATGAAAACGTAAAACCAATCTCATTAATCTTGCTCAACGGATATCCGTTGCTCTACCCGAGGCGGATGACGTTGTGTGGGGGTTGCTGCTGTTGCTGCCGCTGCGAGTGTTGCTGGGTGATAAAGTATTGTGACGCTGACGAGTTTTCAGAAAATGTCGGTATACTTTTGTGGAGGCAAACACGGCGTAAGCTTAGTAATTTAAAGACCTTTAATGCTTGGAAGGGGATATTTTACGCTAATATAGGACCATGGCCATCGCTTTTTCACTCAAATTACTTAATCAAACTATTAAATAGTTTATTTTTCGTGGATCCATGGACCTGAGATCAGATTATTGCAGGTTTTCGTGTTCTAGAAATCACTTCGACAACGATACCATCTCGCTGATCAGTGAAACAATCCGTGAATCCTCGTAATGGCCTGTTACTAAATTTAAGTTACACTCTTTACTATTACAAAAGTCTATAAAGAATGTTTGATATTTCTAACTTTTGCGTTTGCAATTTATTATTACGGATTTTCATGAAAATCCATGCACACATGTTTCAATTGTTGCAAAGCGCTGTTACGAAAAAACGAAAGTATTTAATATTATACAGAAGAGATTTAGAACAAGAAAAGGTTTTGAAAAATGGTAAATTTTTGTACCACAAAACTAACGATCACTTGTAACTGTCGAGCAGAATGGTAAAATCGTCCAAATCGACACACGCCAAACGGAATCACCAATGTGTAGTGACGTAATAGTGGCTTTTAATTTCCAGTGACGAAAGCTTCAGCACAACATCCCCATATGTGTGATGCTTCCTTTGAAACGAATTCACAAACTATCCAAAAGATCTTGCGTAAGTTATGAGTTAGCTCAAACAAAACTCTATCATTATACTTCATAAACTCATCGAACATGTTAAATTGAGCTTAAATGAGGTGTGAACTCCTCCTCTCCCGCAAAATCAACTACTCGCAAATCGCAAAAACAATCCCGAAGCTGCCCTTAACCACTACGGCTCGCTCCGTCGATCTACAGCATGTCCCGAGCCGGGTAGTTTGCTGAACTTTTCAATTAAAATCGCTTTTCAATATGCTAACGCCAAGAGAGCCGCCGGATACCCTCTCGCACCCGAGAAACAATTCCATGTTTCTTGATTATAAAAACATTTCTTGGCAGCGCATCACCGAGCATCATCTATGACCGTTCGCTTTCGTAGCTCATCTGCGTGGGACAAATTGATTTTCCAAGAACCTTGGGTACAGCCTTAGCAGCAGCAGCAGCCCCGGAGCGGCCAGAGCTGGTGTGTCTAGGTGTGTGTGTGTTGGCATCCTGTTTGGTCAATTTTCCGAGACCATGACACCAAACACAGCAGCCGAGCAGCCACAATATCATAAACATCGCCACCGCCACCGTCGCAGCGCTCCTCAGAACTCGCCGGTGAATCCTGCGCCGAGGGTTGTGTTGCTGTGGACGAAAATTGGCAAACGTACAACGGCGTGTGCTGGTGGCTGGCTCTTCGAAAGCCGGAGATGATGCCGTTCGATGCGGAATTGCAGCCTGGAACACTTGGAACAGGAAACACGCACATGGCAGATGGCATTGTGTGATTGGAGGAGATGGTCCTCTTCGGTCGTATATCCTGGCTGATCCAGCAGCTTGTCAGTCATACCGGGTCCGGGAGTCCTCCAGCCATTCTGTGTTGTCTCGTCGCTGATGACAGTGCTGTCCTGGTCCAAGTCGAGGTGCTCTAGTGTCGGTGTGTTTTGCTCCGAGAACACACCGAGCAACGGCCCAACCGTGCGCCAACCTGGCGATTGTTAATTAATGAAGAATTCTGCCATCAGCACCACCACCGCTGTCCACCGGGGTGGAGGGGGATGGAAAAAAGGGAGAAAACTTTGTTCACGATCTCGCCCACGGTCCATTCCACGGTCTGTCAAATGCAGACCATGTGATATGTGAGACCACACAGGCACACACGCTCGTACGTACGTTGAAAAAGTAAATGAGTTTCACTGAACCACGGTCCGCGTCCGGCTGGTGGTGTAGTGGGTGGCTGGGCCCCGCCTGCAAGGTATTTCCAGCCTAGATCCACTGCCGGTCGGTGCTACTCTCAACATTAGCAGCCTGGGCAGCGTGGCCTGGGTTTGAAATAATCTGCAGCAACCACCACCACCACCACCAGCTGCATGATGATGATGCACCTTCCCGTGGCGGTGTGTAGACATCATCATCCTTGCCTTGCCGGTATTAATTCTCCGCTCGGAATCATCCCGCCATCCCTCCCTTCTATCCAGAGCGCTAGAGGGCGAAGAAGGTGGTCCGATAGTAGGTAGGTCGGACACAAGCCGGATAGCCAGGCAGTGCCGGGTTGTGGCTGTCGCTGTGAAGTCGTCGGCCGTTGTGGTCTATTAATAAACTCGGATCGTTTTATCTGTCCACAGGCATTGGGAGAGGGAGAGAAAGAGATAGAAATATGGAGAGCAAGCTGAGGGCGGTATTGCTCAGTAAACTGTGGTGGACTGAGGCAAAGCACCTCCAGTACCTGACATTCCTCTGCGCCTGCACCTGTGGTAGACCTGCTCCATCGTGGCGAGTCTTGGGTTCTCGGTGCCGGTATAGCACACATACACTCACAGCACACAATAGCACACACGGCCTGTGCCTGTTGCGCGGTGGCGACATCCTTTCGGGACATTTCGATATTTTAGTCCAGCGAGTCTTTCTTTCCGACTGGGCGTCCGTCCGGGGTACAGCTGTGCACCACCACCAGCTGCTGAGCCAGGGACGCATAATCAACGTTGGACTATTTGCGAGCCACAAAAGTCCTTGATATGTCAGTACTGAGGGGGGTGTGTCTGCTCGGGACCGGCCTTTAATCGCCAGACCAGTTGGATCCAGGCAGATGAAGTAATCACACAGATGTTGTACAGCTATACCTACAGCTGGGTACAGCTCTTACCTGTGAGAACCCCTTCTAGACATTCTGCAGAGGAATCACTCAATCTTTTACCGCGGCCAACTTCATGGGGATGAGAAGAGATGCATTTCGGAAGTGAAATGAAAGAATCTAGATCATTTGAAATTGCAAATATATAGCAAAACGGAGAACGAAGGCAGACGATCGAAGGCTTTGCGTTGGAAATGTCAGAAGTCAGACGTCAAAGGGTGTAACGGTTGGTCGGTGCCACTGGATCCGCTCGCAGGGAATGCATGTCCGTCCAGACCACGCTACATGGATAAATGTAGCGCCAACCAACCGAATCGTTATGTTTGGTTTCTTTTTTCAGGATCAGACGAGATGCATTTCAGCGGAGTTCAATGGGCGAAAGATTGATTTCTTTGCGAGCGTATTCTGGTAGCACAGTAATCCCCTCATTTTCGTTGCATGTCTTATCTCACCAGAAAAGAGGGGTGTGCAACATGGAATACGCTCTACAAAAGTACCTTTCCATCAATCTGTCAAAAACCATCTCGTTGCCATTCGATCGAAGCGTACCGCATTCGATTTTCCAGATCAGAAAACAGTTCGTGCATTTCGCCGCGCGGTTTGTTATCGATTTCCAAAAGCTTCCTTTTTTGGTGGGCCCCCTTTTTCTGTGACATTAATCGTCAAGGATCATGGGGCAATTATGCAAAAGTGTCGCCATAGACGCCAATCTGGCTTCCAATCAAAACGGCTGGCTGGCAGGGTGAATGATACTTAATTTTCCCTTGAATTGACTTGAACAACGACGGCCCAAACCTTTTGTTGTTAATTTAAGAAACGGAGAACACTTTGCTGTATTGTTTGGCTCCGCTAGTTGAAAAGTTTCTCAACGGGCAATGGGTGGACGGACGGACGGACGGACGGTGTGCCGCCTGCCTGCCAGCCAGCCAGCCAGGTGGTGGTGCCATTGTCGTCCGCTGACAGCTGTCAGATTTGGTTTAACGATCCGCCATTTCAGACTCGGTACCACTTCGTATCGCCCCTTAATGTGTTCTTTAATTCTGTTCCGTGCACCTCTAGCAATGCTCAATCCCGATTTCGTTGAGTTTTCGGTCATCCTGCCTGCCAATCGGGCTCTCGAGTATTGCCGGCACGAAGTAAGAACAGCATGATTGATCCTCTGTGTGTGTCTGAAAAGGGTGAGATTTATGGGAACTTATTTATTAGCAGTGTCTCTTACGCCAGGCTGGGGACAACACAGCCCTACCAGCCCCCTGTCCCCATTAATTGACGTCATAACAGGGAAGCGAATTGCCTGTGACAGGGGGCCATTTAAATCGCGGATTAATTATTTGGCAATTATTCGATCTCCGGCCCCTGGGGGCGGGGAAAGAACCGAGATGAACATACTTGTTTGCGTCGCGATCCCGATGTATCCGTGATACATTACGAGCGAGAATTGAATTATCGGCTGCCAAAGCTGACCAAACGTCGTGTCCCGCGTGCGACCGTTGCCCCGAAAAAGGTGGGACGTGCATGTCCATCTCAATCCTCGGCCCTGATCGATTTATCCCGCTGTGCCATCACACCGCGCCACACGAAACACCCGACGGACTTTTCCGAGGAGAACGAAAAATCCATTTCCCGGCCTCCCGGCTCACCGGCCACCTTTTGGCCTTCGTAAATCTCGCATCGGCTCGTTCCGATCACACCGCAGCTGCTGATGGTAAGCAGATGCGCGGCCAGCGAAGGTTCAAACTGTTTACCGGAATCTTTCCATGCAGGCAGAGGTTCAAAGAATTCCCACCCCCCCGGTCCACCACCAGACCAGTAATCAAATTGTCAGTTAGCGTACCGACTTGACACGTTTATTGACTCCCCCCCTCAAACACATACGCACGCCTTTTCGTTCCCAGAAATCGGAGAGAAAAAAGAAGAGTCCATGGGGTTATCCATTTAGTGGGCCAAGTTATTATCATTACCACACCGCTCACCTTGCGTCACTTTCTTTCCTTTTTTTTTTTTACAAAACCAAATTATTGGCGAACGTGCTAGCGATGGTGTGGGGTGCGCATCGTGAGAACCGGGCTGTTCGTCTTCTGCGTGAGGATTCGTGGATTTTAAACAGATTCCCTAATGCTCCCGAGAGGGCGCGCTGGTTGGGTAGCAGCGATGGATGGTTGTACCAAAAGCCGTGGTAGGCAAAAGAAAAAAGAGAGATGTTTGTGAAAGAAGCTGCGGAACTCGAGCAGCACCAGAGCAACACCTCCTCCCATGGGAGAGCTGAGGAGCATAGCTTCAAGCCCCCACACACATCGTCGAAACAATCCCCAAAAGGCATCTCAAAAGACATCAGCAGCAGCAGCAATTCAGCGCACAGCACGCTGTAGCAGCAAGTCTCGGGGTAAACATTCGGGGAGAAAATATGTACATAACTGCCCCCCGGTAAACACATCGCCACTCGCAGCAAGAAGCAGATAGCAGAGGGCCGACTCCGGACCCACTGACTGACTGACTGACTGACTGGCTGACTGGAGCGATGATGATGGTGCCTTCGCGCGATACGCGCGGCCCGGCCATTGGTTAACGATTGGTAATAAAATATTATGCAAACAAAAATTGAAACATCACCATCGAGCCGCCATCAGAACGGTGGCGCACACACGCCAATGAACGACCGGGCCACCGGACCGGACTGGCCAGTCCCGTTGGTCAAGCTTTGCGGTTTAGAGCGTTAGAGAGGCAATAACATAATAAAGGGAGATCCCACCCAGGTTGATGAGTGTAAAGACAGCTGCTGCAATACTGTAATTGATTATATTTGGGCAGTTACGGGACGCAACATACCGTCTTCTGTTTATGAGATAAACCCTTTCAGCATCAGAATATTGGGAGAGGGAAAATAGTAGTACTGTTAATAGCAAGGCAGTCCAAAGTCCTAGACGAATCAGAATTGATCTAATTCAGATCACATGTAAAAGATCAGAGATCCTCAATATATGCATTTTTGTCTGTCCGAAAAAGACATATGAGACACGTGCCAAAAACGTATTTCGATACGAGATCCATGCATCATTTTTCGGAGGAATTCGTCGAATAAATGCTCTCCAAAAAGCTTTCCTTGAAAGCAAAGAGAAGCTTCTGAGTTCAGTCATCATTTATCATTTGTTTTTTTTTTGAGGTCTTGTCGACAATCATCAGAAAGATAGAAACAGTTGATCAATGTTCATTTCAAAACCATTTATCAATCTCTTTCCTCTTGTATTATGCACATAGCGAAGGCATTGTGTTCCATCATCGCCGAGTGGTTTTTGGTGGTGGTTCTCAATGGGAAAATCCCATTATACAGAATATTCTTGTATATTGAGTAACTGTGAGTTGACGAAATAATGCAAACTACATATCCAGTTGATTTTTTTAAAACTTCCTCGCCTCGCCACAAAACATCTGTAGTACCTGACGACGAACGGAATCGGCGGCCACAGACACCCACAGCCCTGCTCAATAATTGCTCAATTGCCCCATTGAGGCCCGGACCCCGAACGAACCAGCAATGCATTATTTGCATTTGCGTCCGTATGCCGGATCCGATTTTAGCTTTTCGGATCGGAGCGTTATTTATAGGGCCGGCCAACACAACATCATAGGTAGGGATCTGTGACCACCAGCCGGTGTGAGCGTTCCCGTCGTAGCCAAAGGCGGCCACCGTATCGGAATCGATCGCGATTGAATTATCTAATTCTATCGATCTGTGCTGCTGCTGCTGCTGCTGCGAGATTTGGGTTTGATTTTCCATCAAAAAGTCGTAGTGATGCGGCAGAAACGTAAATATGAAATGCGCTTTTGCGGCAGGAACGCCGTGAGCGTGCGCGTGTGGGTTCTGTTTAATTAAAGCAAATCTCTGATCCTTCGATGCTGATGGTGTGGTGGCTTCCGCTTGGTGGCATATTTGTCAGACAGAAAATGGTACCAATTTCCCGCTTGACGATAGCGGGAGCATGACCGGAGAAAGGGGGGGCCTCCCGGTCTGTTCCAGGTACTACTGCAAGTTGTGCACACATTCCGCGCATGATGATGTTGCGGATACAATTTTCCGCATCCAATTGACGACGATGAGGATACCCGGAGTGTGTCACAGTGCACCACAGAGTCCTGTGGATTTGCAGCGAGCGAGCAGAACTGCAACTGCACACCGTGCACACGTCCTGTCGTCCAGGCATCCCCTAGCGCCAAGTGTCACAGAAATTCCTGGAATTTCCAAATCATTTGCCGAATGATGGCGCCCTACTGTCTGAGGCACGAGACCACGCCGTCTAGTCCCGTTCAAGTCTCTCCCACCCACGTCGGAGGTTTATTGATCATCGTCCGTTGTGCGGTCGGAATCCTCGAACTCCAAAGGTTGGCAAATGAAGAGCGTAGCAGTAGCCGCGACACAGACGCCATTTCTCATCTGTCAAGCATTACAGCACAAATGTTGTACCCACCAGCGGGAGCAGCGACCACCTTCCTTCCCTTCTCGGATGCCGATGTTTATTGGTTTTGCGGCGAGGCGACGGTTCGGTTCGGTTCGGTACGATTCGATTGCCCAATTATGATCCGCGGCCAAGAGCGAGCGAACGGATAGTCGTGAAGCCGGATGGTCATTCGTGTGACCCGGATTCCACGTTCGAACGTTTCGTCTACCACAGGTTACAGACATTCCACCATACAACAGGAGATGGGAAGCGATTAATTATCGGACGTGAACAGAGACCGAACAGAGAGTGCAGAGCGCCGTTCTTTGGAGACAAAAATAACATCCTACATTCCCTGCTGCACACAACACGCGCTCACATTCGCGCGGACATTATGAACTGCTGGGGTGCATGATGAACTGTGTGGGAACTCTGTGTGTGTTTCGGAAACACACCAATGTATTTGTGTCTGTTTGTGTGTGGTGCAGAAGGGATGTATCTGGGTCAGCAGTATGGTTACCCGGTTCGCCTAATTTCGAATCAAAATGCGATTAATAGCTGTAGAGCGACGAGAAGCGAGAGAAAGAGAGCCAGACAGGGCTAAAAAAGAAGTTGCACTTTTGGAGGCCAAACCCCCCCAGCACTAGGTTCAAGTGCCCTCAGGTGGGCGAGAAAGAGACGAAGTTACTGTACCGTGGCGCTGCTCTGCTCTGCTCTGCTCTTCTACGTCTCTTACGCGCTTGCTGCACGACGGGGTACTACTACTAGCTGCACATGTACCTGCGTGTGTACTACTGGCGTGACGTCATTGATGTGGGAATGGTTTCTGTGTCACGCGCGGGTTTTGATGCCGCTGCCGTGCCGCCATCGGTCCCATCCCCCCTTCCATCCCCTCAACAAGGACGAGTTTGAGTAAGAGGAGACTCCGAGCGGCGGCCTCCATGCTCTCATTCTGTCAAAACGAATAAACTCTTTTCTCGATTTTAGCCCATCACTGACATAAGCGAGGAGAGGAGACCTACACAGAGAGCGAACACAGAGAGGAGAGCGACGACAAGCGTTGTTTGCCCACGATAGAAGGGAAAATCCCCAGAGGAATAACAGGAAAACGGATCGGAAAAAGGCTCCACCGCGGGCGAGAGCGAGCGAAGAGAGGAGCGCAAGCGCTTTCAAACAGGATACGCGCTCACGCGCCCAACGAGATACCGGAGAAGAGATCCTTTTCGCCCCGCCAACAAAAACACCAACAGCAGCAGGATCGTGGAGTTCACTCGATGGGACTCACCGACCGAACTTTTGGTGTTGGTGCTGGCCCCAGGATCTCTCTGTCTTTCTATCTCGGATGAATTGCCAGCTGGTTGGTTGGTTGGTTGGTTGATGGGGAACCAGCGGCACAAGATGTGATGTAACACAATGGAGCCGCACATTTTGCTGCCACCGTCTGGTCTGGCCGTTGGTGTCTGTGGGAGCACCACAACCACAATTGAGTCCCCGTTGTGTGGAGTATTCGAAGAAGCACGCCTGTGTGTGGGTGTGCGTCTGTGGCGAGTGGCCATCGTCGCCGCCGTCGGGACTATTATTATTTGTTCCGTCAGCCAACCGTTGACCGCCGGTACCCCGAACGCGAGTCACCTGTCATGTGACACAACGGCGCGTTCTGCTCAGCCAACTTAGCATCGTCTTCTGTGGATGTGTGGATGATGATATCTCGGTGGCGGCGGTCGACAGTCTAGTCCAGGCGTGCAGCTGTCTCGACGCAAGCCTTGCGCCTCTGCGCGGTTGGCCTGGTGACAGACTGAGCGAACATCCTACAACCCGCCATCGAGTTGTCTCTGATCTGCTACCGATCGCGCTTGATTTGGAAACTCGTATCTCCCGGACGAGTATAATGGTTGCCGGGGCGGTGCGCGGGCGCGGGCGCGGGCGCGTGTTGCACCCATTCGATACCACCCCCTTCACGGACTATCCGGAATGCTATTATGGCAGTCAGCTAGTCAACCGCACCACAGCGACGGCGCGACGCGACCACCGCGTCGGTTTATTTATATCACCTTCGCCGAGTTTTGTCGCTTTTAATTTTCAATTTTTTCGTTGTTCTGCCATCGTGCTCTGTTCGAGCAGAGGTGGTGAAAAGGGAGTAGGAGGCGATCTTGTGTTCCTATGCCAGGTCGTCTCGTATGCAACGGAGATCCGATCGCACACTCGTCGGTGTCAAGACGATCAAATCTGTCATTTGTTTGCTAAACTCTGAGCATTGAATTATGAAATTGGATTACGTTTTGAAAGGGTGATGAAGGCAGAGCATCTAGAGATTGCTGGATGCAGTTCTACTCCTAACTGTGGTCAGATAGGACGATTGCTTGTCGCTAATACGTCTCCTTTGCGATCATCTCTTTGGTTAACTCATTTGTTCATTGGAGTCGAGTGTTATGAACAATGAAAAAAAGATCGATAACTCTTTAAATAATAGCTTTTTTTTTAAAACGCCAACAAGCGATATGGACTTCTAGATTATTAGTTCAAGGTTTTAAATTCTGCACAGAGAGATAATGATCGGAGGGCGATCGGGAAGTGTTCTAATTATAGTGACAACAGCTGGATTCTTTTTATGTCTTTGGTTTAAATACTTCAAACCTAGTAGCATACATTAGTTTCTTTATGCCCTGCTATCTTTAGGCATAGGGGGAACAACTGAACCTAATTCAGCAATTCTGTACGTTTTCCAATATATCAATGATCAGTACTTCAAGGAGATGTCGGATAATTGAGCACGAATACAGATTAGGCGGAAAGAGAAATCATTAAAGCTTTATGTATGATGTGAAATCTCTGAATTTAGCTGAACCATCGCCAGTTGTGGTTGTGCTTAACATGTGCCAGCAAACAATTCAACAAACACCATTGAGCATAAATGATAAATGAGTACTTTAAAGTTGAAAACTAAACCACACTATCAACTTCTCTATGACCTAGTTCGGAAAGTGGCAATAAATGGCAAACATGTCTTGCTTCCAACTTTGCATAGGAGTGAAATGGCCAGCCCCGGAAGGAGGGAAGTTACGGTGCAATTTATGGCTGGGAATAATTAAATTGCTGCCAGCAAAAGTAGCGAGTAACAGGATACACGACCGACCGACCGACCGCCGGAATGATGGTGCTGATGAAGCCAGATGCCGAACCTTTTTCTGCTGATGCGCGATCTATTGCTTCCTGACCGGCACCCCCCCCCCACCTCAAGCGGCGGATAGCTTTCATGGCGCATAGCTGCTTCACTAGGCCCACCGCGTCCCATTCTGTGCCCCCTCCCGTTAGCGACGGTCAATCAATAAGCGTAGAGCT
>NC_064877.1:59845646-59860646 GCF_943734665.1 Anopheles aquasalis
TTACGTAATTTGCTCACTGGAAATGAAATGAAACATGCCAACAATATCACCGGCACTAACCGCATACCGCGGCGCTCCCCCACACACATATCGAGCCCTCTCGAACAAGAATGTGTTCGTTGCGGTGGAACAAAGTTCGATGCAGCAGGAACAGCAGCGAGTAGGAGTAGCGTCATGCAACTTTTACATCGCCATCGCCACCAACAGATAGACCGATAGACAGCGACGCTCGACGAGTTATGCTGCCGGCCCGAGTGGTACACTGCTGTTGCTGTGGCTACTGAATGATGTATGTAGTTTTATTGTTATGCTCATTTTGTTTTATCCTGGGTGGGGTTTGTGAAACAGGAGCAACATCCATTGGGGTGCTGCCCTGGTGCTTGCAAAGACGGATGATTGGTTTGGTTCCGCTGCGTTTCTTTGCTAGCTCGCAACACTCTCTGCCAGCATCCGCTGTGGGGGCTAGTGTAGCCACCTCATTTGTAATGTAATGCCCTGCTACAGCTCACCACGTGAGGTCCACTAAGTGTTTTATTGCGATTGTTGCTGGCTGACCGGATAGCTCATTAAGGGGCGCAAAAGGTGAATTCGGGTCAGGTTCCTTTTTGAGGATTTTTTGTGGCAAACCCACTTCAGTGAATATTTTGTCTGAATGTCATGTTGTACTGCAACTTTTCTAGAATATGTGGTCGTAATTTGAGGAATACTTGCTCAAAACTACTGCTGCGGTATTAATTTCAGAAAAAGGTCTCTTCAAAAATGCAGTTTATCAGTTTTTTTAAATTTTGATAGCCTTTTGACGATGGAAAAAAGATGGGTTTTTTCGATTTTGTTGTTTCAAGCTAGTTTTACATAATTATTTTCAAAAAAGAATCAAATCTTTTTATAAAACTTTGACTGGGCTGAGACTTTGACTAGGTTTTGAGGAAAACTACCTTGTATGTAGCGTGATTTTTTTTAAACCCATATCTTTATCAGTTGTACTTATCCTTTCGAAAGATACGGCATGAATGTAGCCCCTTGAAGGCAGGGGTCAGTGTATCGCTTGGAATTGCCTTTTTCCGTTAGTCACAAGCAATCTAAAGCTCACGAGCTGAAGGGCTAGTTCGGTTCGATCGTTCGTCTTCGCTTCTCCACCACTTAAAGTGCCTCTATCGAGCATTGATTTATGCTGCCCAACTGTTTTGCTTCTTTCCTGTTTTCGGTTTTTCATCATCAATTTTTGTGTTGTTTTCATTTTTGCTCGCGCTCTCCCGTAGTTACAACCCGTCGGCCACACGTCATACCATCCATTCATTTCCACCTACCACCGGCCTGCCTGCCTGCCTTCGTAGCATTCATCATCGCGCGCGTGTCACCGGGGCGTTTGTCTCGCGCTAAATCCTCGCTCGTCACCCCCAAAAAACCCCACACTTCAAAGATCCTAATTTTATGGGGCGATTGGTGAGGAGAACCAAAAACGGGAGGGTCTGCTAGTGGCATTAGGTTTAGTACATGCGCGCCCACCCCTCCTCACCGAAAACAATAATTATTTTCCCGTGTTGAGAAAGGGAGTAACAGCAAGATGGCGTTTTACCTCAACCAACAAAAACGCGACCATTCGATGCTTAGATGCTTCTTCTCGAGCGCGGACTCTGCTATAACATTTTTCTCTTTAAACATCCCCCGACCCCTTACACATTCCCCGTCATCCCTGATTTCCGACCACTTCCACAACTTCTTTTAATGCTGCTACCACACGACGTCGACGTCGTCGCTGTCATCTGTCTGGCCGCGGGTATCGGTCGGATGTGTGATCCGCGCGTTCCGCATAACAATCACGCGCGTGTGGCCCATGTGCACAATGGATGGAATGGGCTGCAGGTGGTGGTGCTCGCAAGCGTGATCTGAACAATCTGTACCAAGTGATCTACTACGGTGACTCGCAGGTCGAGGTCGGCAAACCGTTCTCGATCTCGTGCATCATCAGCATCGCCAATCCGGTCGAATGGCACAAGGACGGCGAACCGATCCGGAAGCGTGCCAGCAACATACGCCACGGCAAGGACGAACACAGCTACATCGAGAGCGAAATGGGGATCGCAGGTAATTTGGTGGCCGGCTGCGAGTACGTTGATGCTGCGTAATGATGCTGCGATCGTGTAGCTAAAGATCGAGTGAGGATGAGGCATTTGTAATTAGAATTCGCGCGTAAGAAATGCGGCTAGTGGTGGTCTTCACACTTATTAGAAACCGATCCAGACTCGAGCTCGTGTCAAATTCTATGGCGCGACAAAAACGCGATCATGGGACCGATTCCACGCGGCTTTCGAAGCGTTCATGTAGTATTACATCTAGGTCGTTCGCCTTAGTTGATCACTAGGATACACACGTTAGTCGGGTCACGTGGCGACCTTCAAGTTCTTTATTAATCGAATAGAACTAGAGCGCTGTAAAATGCATGCTAGAATGATACTAAATACTCTTCATAATCATCATCACCATCATGATCATTACCATTATAAGCAGCTCGTATAGTATTGGGAGTAAAACATTAATTCTTGTCGATTTATTATAAATGATATAACTTTCTAAGTATTAATTTTTCAACTTTACGCTTATGAAGCATTACGATACAATGTTCAAAGCATCATTTTTTCATCAACTGATGAAGTATTTTTGGGGGTATATTTTTTCATGATAAAGAAAGAAAAAAATTAAAAAAACGAGCTTTCAAAATGTATCGCTTGAAAAAAAAGCAGTTCTGTCGATACGGCATCTGAGTACCACTGGAAAGATGAGTGAAAATAGTTGCTAATGATCAACTTCACTTTCCTTAAGCTAGTCATATGTTCAATCATTTTAATTAAACCACAATCGTTGAATAGAAACGGCATGAATTAATTCATACACCTAGGTTAGATTAATAAGATTGAACAGCAGATCGTCTGTACAGCAGATCAAAATAGCTAGTTTGCAAGAGGTAGCGCCCAGCTAATAAATAAATTAGCAGCAGTTCGTGTTCGGCGTACATACGATTCCCAATTCGTCTATACTGATGGCCCTGGGTCGAATGATTGAATTGTCATCGAAACACGAGCGCGCATCTTGGTTAAAATGGAGAAAGTTTACGCCACATACACCATTCCACTTAGCGATAGAGTGCGCGCGCGCGCGCTGTAGAGCCGCCACCAACACCACCACCAACTCCACATTCATTGTAAAGACTCGCTTGCCATACGCACACCCGCCCTCTGGTGGTCCAGAGGAGAATGGTAGTAGGCTTGACAAATAGTAGAGCCCGCGGAGAAGATAGTGTGTATTATGTATGCTTAAGAGTGCTTGGTTTCCCGGGACCAAATTGATCCAAACCCGATTCTCTCTTCCGGGCGACGGGGTGGCAGGCAATCGGGATAAGATCGAGGCGTCGATCAGCGTGCAGCGTGCGCTACCGAAGCACCAGGGCAAGTATCAGTGTAATGCGCTGTACAAGAACTACCACCAGCTGTACGTGCTGCGCAATGGATCGCTGCTCGGTGGCTCAAGCCACGGTGGCGGAGAGCGAAAACACGAGGTAGAACCAGCGATCGTCGCTCCATTCGTTCCATTGTCACCGGCGCACGGTGGTGGCGCTACGGTACGATCTACGCTGATGGCCCCGCTATCGATCGAGCATCACCACTTCACGACCGCCGTGGCACTAGCGCCGGGCCCCATCGATCGTCAGGATGGGCCGGAGGAGGAGGAGGAGGAGGAGGAGGAAGCGGATGAGGTTGTGGTGGTTGCGCCCCAACCACCGGCACCACCATCGAAAGCAGGCCACAGTCCACATCACCATCGTCAGCAGGCAGCCAACTCGCCGGCACCTGGCGTGACCGAGCGAGGTGGCACTACCGGGGGTATTGGCCACCGGCAGCACCATGGTTCGGACAAGAAACCGGTCATCACGCAACCGCAACCACCGTACACTCCCGCCAAGGAGGACTCAAAGCGCTTCGTCAGCCAAAAGACGACGGTCGATCAACCGGACGAGCCTCGGCGCGGAGAGGAAACGGTGGTGAGCGCTGGTGGCGGTGGCAAGGTGATGACGGTGGTGGCGCACGGTAGCGGCAAGATACACCCGGCGACCGGGCGCGGTCAGCAACGTCCACCACCACCGCCACTGATCGAAGCTCGAGAGGACGTCGATGAGGACGAGGACGAGGAAGAAGAAGACGGTGGAGTATCGGGCGTTGGCGGAGTCGCGGACATTGACCACCGTGGGGAGATCCGCGAGGAGCAGGAAGTGGACGAGGAGGACCTCACCGAGCAAGAGACGACGCTGATCGTGATCGACGGAAAGCCACTCTCGATCGAGGAAGATAACATCGAGCGGTTGATCCAGAACAAAAGTGACATCAGCGGCATCATACGGGTGGAGTCCAGTCTCGAGGAGGAGATGGCCGAAGGACTGCTTGGTGTACCAAAACGGGCGGGTGCTGCAGCCTCATTGCCCACGGACATCGCCACCGGCGGCCATTCGACGGCCATTGCTGTCGGTAGTAGTACGGCACTCGCCACCATCCTCACCACCACCACCACAATGCCACCAACAACACTAACAACAACAGCAACAACAACGACCGCAACCTCTGCAACCGCCACCGCGCAAGATAATGGCGCCACCACCCATCACCGCACTCACCATCATCAACACGAGCATCATACAACGCTCAAAGCAGCAGCAGCAGCAACTACCACAACCACCACTACCACCACCTCTACCACTTCCACCTCCACCATTACCACAACTGTCGCTACCACTACCGCGGCTGCCGGTGAGGATACCACACACAACAAAAAAAAAACTCGTTGCTCTCTTTTTGTTCTCTCTTGTCTTGCGCCATTTTCCTCTTTTTCTTCTTCCTTTGGTTCCGTTCGTTCCGATCCTGGGCAGCAGAAGTCGTACTGTTGTGTGATCCACAACAACAACAAACGACAACAACAAAAAAACGACAGGATAAAAGCAAAACAAAACAAAATGGATGATAATTTGTGCTAGCTCGCTAAAGTCTATTGTTGTTCAGTTAAGGCTTTAGGCTTTTTTCCGCGCAACACAGTTTCTGTTTTTGTTTTTTTTTTTCTGCCTATCTCCCGATTCGCTCGAGCGTCCTTTGTTTTGCTCCGTTGTGCCGTTGTTGCAAATTATCGTTTCCTTGAAGTGTTCACCCGATTGGCATATAAGCAGCAGCAGAGTATGGGAGGGCTCTAGATGATCCAGATGGTAGAAACGGGGGATGTTCGAGTGTTTGCTTCAATTTCAAACTCTACTCCTGTTGGTCCACTGTTTCCCTTTTTTCCCCCGCATTTATTGGTTGTTCGTTCTTTGCTTCTTATTTCGTTGCTCTTGTTCCGTTGTTTCGGTGTGGTTCTTTACACTTTCCTATTCCACTTAGTTTCGCTTAGTTCCTAGTGGTTGCGGTTCTGTTGCGTTCTCGTTAACTTCACGATAGTTTGTGAATGCGCACGTGTTACCGTCTATGTGTGAAGTAGATTATACACGTGAGCTTAGAAACGTTTGATTGTTGTTATTGAGATGGCTTGAGAGGCAAACGGTTTTTCATGTATTTTTATCGCTTCTTTTTTTATATTACAATAATTTTGTACTTTGATCTTTTCTTTATCCAGTTTTGCTTTTCTATTTATTCCTCCTTTTCTCCCTTCTTCGGTGATAATCCAATTGTTTCCCAAAAACCGAATCCTTTTTATTCTAGGAAAGAGAGCCCATATCCTTTCCTGGCAGATTTAACTCTAGTTGTTAATCGATTTGATTATCAAGTCTTGTAATTTAAGTTAGGCCTACGCTAGTTCAGCTACTTGTTGGTACTGTATGTTTTAAGCTTTCCATCAAATCGAATAAAGCGATTTTTTTTACATAATCCTTTCTTCTTCTTATTCTTCTCGTTTGCTTTACCGTTTGTTATGAGAACCTCGTTAGCCTTTTGTTTCGTTTGTTGTTTTCTGGTAATACACACACCTCTATCGCTCTCTTTTTAAAAAATATTTCAACATATCACGCAAGAAGGATGGTAACAAACGCGTTTGGTTGACTTGCGGTCCCCTTTTACATTCGCTTATCCCATTCCCAGTAGTAGCAACAGCACGTATTCGCGCAGGGAAAGAGATAATATTTTGCACTTCTTCTCTCGGGCCGTACATCCCGTACATTTGTGAAGAAGGGCTGTTGTCGCGGTTATGCGCTAGAAGAAAATGGTGATTTTCCGGGCCGTGAATCAATTTGAATGTTCATTAGCATACCGCGGAGGCCCCGCATTTGCAAAAGCGGCGGGGACCGACTACACGCATGTCACGGTCCACTTGATCGTAAAACACAAGCCCTCTCTCTCTCTCTCTCTCTCTCTCTCTGCCTTCCTACCCTTTTATTCCCTCCTGTAAGAGGGAACAGGTGTGCGTGCTGCTGTTGTGTGTTCTCGGAATGGAAGCGTGTGCGTAAGGGGGCGGGAAAAAAAGGATAGCTCACCTTTGGATTCGTCCGCTCGAAAGGTGTCAAGAGACCAGCGAGTGGGCGCGCTGGTTCGGCATTCAACAGCGTCGCCGGGCCTTATGGCCCGAGAGGAACCCTTAGCATCGTCGCGAACCTGTTGACTGCCCGGAACAGCAGAGACGTGTTCACGTGCAAAACCGCGTCGTGCTCGCATCGAAACATTAGCATAATTAGGTCAACACACGCTGCTTTCCCCGATGAGCCAGCGCGTTCTGACGGCCCGCGTGTGTGCGTTTGCATGATTCTCCTTCACCTCCACCACCCCTACCTCTTCTGCGCCTCTCTCTCTCTCCACCCCCTTCCCCCCGGGGCTATCACGCAAATGGTGATAAGAAATGGAGCGCGGACGGTGGTGCAAAACTGTTCACAATTATGGGCCGCACGAGTGGTGCATAGCATTAACTGTGGTCGTCCGGTGTCGCGAGCGAGCCGCGTCGAAGAAGTCATTATCATAAATATTGCACGAACGGGTGGAGGGGAGCACAACACAACACCCTTTTACCACCACCCCTGTAGTTCGATCCCTAAAACCGCCGCGTGTCGTGTGTTGTGCTGTCAGTTTTAATTGCGACACGCTACGCCCGGTCCCGGCCCGCTAGGTGTGTGATTGAAGCATCGTTTCCTATGCTCGGTCGGCGCAGCAGTATAATCAGTCGCACTCGGAGTGTACTCGGAGTGCTCCGGAGAGTTCGAGAGTTCATTGCGTTGCTTGCGTTGCGCTCATTGATTTGACAAACATGCACACGGGGCATGTGAGATACGAGGCCTAGAGTATGGATTCCTCTTTACATTTCCCATTCACAGCACAGAAAGCTTAACTCATACGCGTTCTCGTCCGTAGCGATTCCATGGAGCGATGCAAAAGCACATGTTAGTTTAGAACAACGTCGGGAATAATGAGACGCGTAATCCGACACCTTCGACTGGCAGACAGCACAGCACACGCAGCAGCAGCTGCTTCCTCGTCTTTTCATCTCCTACCACTCCGCCAACGCACATTCCTTTTGGGGTTGTAAAAATGGCGTGCGCAGCTGTGGACCATGCGGAGAAGCCGTGGTGTTCACTGTTTCCGTCTCAGGTCCCGTTGTGCGGCAGTTCCTGTGTTCTTTGATGTTTGCTCTCGCTGCTGCTGCTGCTGCTGTTGCTGTTCCTTTGCTATCCTCCCCCGGAGTGGTGACCGCTAGCACCAGGCGTTACGTCTTCGATCGATGCGCGAACCAAAGACCGCGAGCGTACACGAGCAACCCTTTTGAACCCTGCTGGCTGGCCGGCCGTTCCTAACCAGCTTCGTCCGGTTTGTCCGGCTTGGGATTCCGTTGGTGTCTGACTCCCGTTACCGGATATTGTTGAAATGGTTTTAAAATGCCGACAACCTGCCGGCCGGTCAGGTCGCGCGAGGCACGCATCGGACAGACCGATCGCGTTCGTAACTGATATCTGGCCCACTTTTTGCCCACTGTTTGGTTAACAAAGGAAGAGGACATTGTAGCGGGTGTAACCCAGGGCCAAGGGTCAATGTTTGTTCCCGCGGGCTCTTTGGCACAACACGCGCGAACGAGCGCTTCACGATGAAGTCCGTTGACGTTGACCATTTAATGGCCACCACCGCGATGTGGAGCCGATCAGGTAGAAACGGAGAGGCGAATGACATTGTTTTGAACGACGAGTTGAGTTGACGAGACCAGGCCAATAACCAGTTAAATGGCCCAAAAATTCAACAACCAACCCCCTCCCCGTTCATTTTTCACCCCATTCCATGCGCTCTTTCCCCTTTTTACGCCCAAGCTGCGGCTGCAGCGCTGAGCCGGTGTAAACAACGGCAAATTAAATATTTATTAATTTTATAAATATCCTCCCCGCGCGGTAACACCAGATCCACACTCCTCACGCACACCTACACCTACAGCTTCGCACTGTCTAGCGTTGTGTGTTTTTGGATCATCTAAAACCTCTCGTCCATCGACGGCGGTGGGCCGCCAACCGACGAGACGACGACGCCAAATTAAAAGCCAGATGACTGCGGTTTTCATTAAATAATCATCGCGTTCCCATGCCGCGTCTCGTACCAGCTCGTCGCTCGTCTTGGTTCACTCTAGTCGGGACAGAGTCGGGCAGTAAAGCTCGGTCCATTTCCTCCCCCGTGGTCGGGGGGGAGGGGGTGCGTAATCTCGAGTAAACCCCCCTATTGGGGGGAGGGTTGTGCATCTGGTTGTTTGGTTGCTGGGATCTCTGGGTGGTAGATGGGGTGCTGGATGCTCTCGCTGGCCAGCTCTGGCCGCGTGCACACGTACGTATTGTGTCCCTTACTCCATTCACCCTGCCCAGCACTGTCTGTCTGTCTTTTGGTGCTCAAAAATTAAGACAAAGATAGAAACGGAACAGGTGCTCGGTCTGTCCTCCTGTTCTGGGCATTTCGGAGCAAGAGCATGGGCCGCGTGGAATGTGGAGTGGTGCCAGAGTAGACCAGCCCACTACCATAAACCAGCGGGTTGATGGCTCAATCGTAGGCGGTAGCGCGGTGCTGGATGCCACTAAAGCCGGAGGGGATGGCCAACTGCCGAATTGTCCCGATGTTGCGTACCGGACATCCGTAACAGATTTCGGTTTCGAACGGATATTAACTTTTGTGCCGCCGCTAGAAGTGTTATGTGAGTTCCGGAAGGCCTAGCATCCCTCCCTCAACCCCCTGTTGCTCTGTGACCAGTTTCGATTCGGCTTCGCACGAACCCATTAAGCTATATCTATTATTTAGAATGAATTTTCATTCCTTTAGTCAAACGCGGGTAGGGAAGAACTGTTTTTTTACTAGTTTTGCTTCGCCGATTGTATGTGTGATTTGATGATAATAGTGCGTTTGAAGCGGATCCACCGTTCATCTCTCTTTTTTACAGCAGCTTCCTGCTGTCGCTATATTACGTTCTATCTCCCGTTTCCGTTTCCTTCCGTGTCCGCTGTGCTCTGCTCGATTGCACCTCGTTTTTTTCGCATGCACTTTTCCCGTTCGTCCGTTTTTAGTTTTCTGCTCGGAATTTTATTTCTTCTTTTTCAGAGCATAAAGCAGTACAGGCACTTTTCCTTTTTTCCATTTCCCTGTTTTCTATTCTCCTGTTCCCGTTTTTCTCGCTTCTCTTCACTCCTTCTCTTTTTCTCTCTTTCTCTCTCTTTATCCGTACCACTCTTTACTGTATGGCTTGTTTCCGACTCCGTTCCTTCCGTTTCTTTTCCTTTTTTTTAATTTTCCACCCGCCTCGACTCCCCTTTCACGAACCGAAGTTTTGTTGAAAGGGGTGTGCCCGGTTGGGACCGTCCACTTGCTCCCGATGATTCAATTATGCGCGATGCGGTGTACTAATAGCCTGTTTCTGTGCTTTGTGTTCTCCACTTTCAGATGTTCTGAAGCCTACCTACGACGATGCCTCCAAAAGACTAAAATATTTCGATATAGGAAAGGCGTTGACGCTCGGGTGTGATGTTACACAGGATGGTTTGGAGTTAAGTTGGTAAGTGTCCCGTTCGTAAGCTCAGTCGTACACTAAGATCGCACACAACATTAACGACAGGCAGAGCGCTGGTTACGGTAGTTTGATTACCTCGAGCGTCTTTCATGACAGTGTCGCCTCGACATTGAATGCTGTTAGAAGGAATCAACGTGAAGGCCACAAAAAAATCTTCTTGGCACACGCCACACAGACACAGAGACACACATTCCATAAATTCGATCAACTCGTCGCTCTTATCTGCCTGCCTTTAAGGTTGCGGATCGTATTGTGATGCGGTTCCTTGCATCATCAGCAGCAGCAGCAGCAGCACCAAAGGATTGCAACTGGAGTGCAAAATTCGTTTCCCCACTCAAGCAGATTCTGCAGACTCATGTGTGCCCCGTACGGAGCACCAGATGGCCATTAATATTTATCAAGCTTCCTTCGGCCCCCTCTCTCCCTGCAAGGCGCTAAACGGGTTCATCATCTGCTTTCTATTCTTATTCTGCATTCAATAACATCCCCCTTCTTTCAAGTGATGGCTTCCTCCGGCATCATCGGCATCTTGCCCTTTGAGAATATTGATTTTTACCATTCAAAATGATACACGCGTCACACAGTGTGGTTGAGTGTGTTCTCGGTTGCCTTCTCTGGCTCTCGTGTTCAGATTAATCTTTTAAAATCCGCCACCACGTGCCGGAGCACAAGCACATTGTTGAGGTCGGCCTCCTTCTGGCCCCTCCCGTGTGCGCTCGGTGTCGCGCAGCCAGCAACCAGCATTCGGTTACAAACGGTTTTTTGGGGTGAATACCGAAACGAACCGCGTGCTTGAGTCAACAACACGCTCTCGCTCTCTGTCTCTTTCTCTCTCTCTCTCTCCCTCGTCAGTCATCGAGCGAAGAATCGAGCACCAGGCGCCCCCATCGATGGAGGAGCGGTCGGAGCAATAAAAAATTCAAAACATAATCCCACTGCCGCGACGTCCGCTGTCTGTCGCTACAATATTGATGCAACAAGATTATTGAGATCTTTTCGCGCTCCTCACGCGGGCGGGGTTTTAAATGAAAATAAAACCGAAGGAACCCAACGGCAAAAGGAAAAGCAGCGCGAGGGAGAGAGAGAGAGGGGAGGAATGGTTGGAACGCAAACATCTCATTAACACCGAACCACCACCAACACCACCACCACGGGTGTGCACGCCCGCGCTGACGTCAGAGAGATGAGGAGGACGATTTTCAACCGAAGAACAGCGAAGATCTCTCCATTCCTTTTTTTTTCTTTTTCGTTTGTTAGCGCTGCTTCTGCTGGTGCTGGTGGTTTGCTCGCATGAATGGCTTCTCAGACACTAACTTTTGTTGCGCGCCTTCGTCGCAAAGCTAAACCGGGAGGCAAAATGTGGACACGGCGAAGGGGCAATAATTTTCTTCCCGCTCTTTTTCCCCCTTCCGTGCTCCGGTGTGACCGGGCAGGAACTTGACCTAAATAATTTCCTGCAATAATCCGGCTGTCGTCGGAAGTAACGATGACGCTTTCGTGCTCTTCGATCTACCCCGCCCTGCAACCTGCGACTCTCGAGGCATCAGTTATTTTATTTCAGTTTTTCCAGTTTTTGCATTCCACAGTTCGAAGAGCAGCTTAAGAAGGGCTACTGAAAACTTTGAACAAAGAAAGATTATCTTTCGAATATCTTTGCCGCCCCGCGTTTACCGAGGGCCATCGGGAATTGCCGATACTTTACCATTCCGGTAAAGCGGGTTCGAAAGGTTCAACCAACCATTCTGACGTCAGCAGACAGCATAGGATAGCAACGGTGCTACCTTAGGTTAATTAAAGATGTTGCTCAACTTTTCCCCCCTTATGCCAGGGGAAGTGCAGGCAGATGCCATAATGTTGCGCGTAGTTTGTGTGAAAATTTACGAGATGGAGAAGGAAAAAGCGTCTTCACGCAAGCAATAACATCTGTGCTATGTCTGCGCAAGAACATAACCTTTCGCGTTCCGCCAATTCCTACTAATCGATTTTATTTCTTTGTAATTGTGTCGGTTTCAGGTTAAAAGACGGTAAAAATGTAAGTGAAGTCGAGTCGCTGAAGGGTCGCTTCAATCTGATCCCGGCGGAACGGAAGTTCATCATCACCCGGACAGTGGAGAGCGATGCCGGCGAGTACACGTGTAGCGTGCCCAAGCTGAATCAATCCCGAAACATTACCGTAGTTGGTAAGCAGAGCTGCTGGTGGCCATCATATCCATACCATCATCCTTTATTGGCTAAATTGTTGTGCGGTTTACTTTTCTACTTGCAGCAAATGTTCTTGTTAAATTTGAAAGCACAGAAGTAGGCAAAACCAACATTGTGGAGGGCGAGAAGCTATCGCTTCACTGTATAGCCTATGGTTCGGAACCGAGGATCACCTGGATAATCGGTAAGTGATCGTTCGGAAATCAACTCGCGGGTTTGCTCGCTCACTACAACGCTTCCCTTCCACAACACATTAAACACACGCGGATGATACGTATAGCGTGTGGTGAACATACGTTTAAAAACAACTTCTCAGAATCCCGCTGAAAACCAACGAACCGAGAGTTTCCGAAAGATGATGAGCTATGCGAAAGAACCCATCTCCGGGTGTACCCATCAAAGACCGCTGCCGTAGTCGCCACGTTTGGATTGGACGGTGCTTTTCGGTTCTTTTTTTTTTTATTTTGCCGCGGCACAACCATAAATTTGTCGCGCATCGTTGATGATTTAAAAATAATGGCCCCGAACTCCCGCCGAAATGGTTGTGCTAATTGCAATCTTCAAGGCCGGCGGTCTGAGTGGCAGTGTTGCTTGCCGCTGCTAGCCTTCAGACGACGCAAAAAAGGAGTGTTTCGACGGTTCACCGCTTATGCTATGATGATTTCAATCTTGCACGTTATAATTTTAAAATCGTAAACACGGAACTGCAATAAAGAGGCATCAGTGGACTGATTAGCTAGCTCTTTCACGATTTCACCGTTCCTTCGATTGGAGTCTGGTAGAATTCCTTTAGCAACACAAACACAAACTGTAGTTCATCGTTTTGTGCTTTTCTTCCTTAAACTTCACTCACCACAGGGTTCTTCTGTCTGTGCGTTGAGTCCATTATCTGTATTTTGTCTTCGCAATATGACACAGTTTTTCCTTACGGTAATCTCTCCCAAAGGCCATTGCCAATCGGGTTGCTTCCGTGATAGGCGATAGAACGAAGGGCTTCACAATGCAGGGAACGTTTCGGATCGAGAGGCGAGGTGAACAGAGAGACTCTTCGTTGCTCACGCTCCAAGCGAAAAACGGGCTTCTCGTAGTTTCACCTTGAAAGCATCATATTGTCACTATTTTTATGCTGGAGCTGTATGGAGAGGTGAGCTGTGGTCTCACTTGCGCGGGCATATGGCTTAAATGGGGACACCGAAAGCGAGACGGTTGAAGAGGCGATGAGATGTGTACGAGTTGAGTGGTTTTTGAGCACAGCAGCAGTCCCCATGGCATCGCCGTTCTGCTTCGGATCGACAATATTGAGGGGCTATAGCGATAGGTGTGCAGCAACATGGGGAATAGGGATGGAGTTTTTTTGGACGAAAATATTCGTCGCCGTGGCCCTATTAATAGGACACACAAACGATATCTGCTCGATCTCATCAGCATTATCAGCTTAATTTAAAATTTATTTTTAATACATCGCGTTCTCTCTGTCCCACACATAGTGCGACGTGTGATTGTGTCTCTTGATGCTTTTTGTGTACCCTCGTGGGTTGGTCTTGTGTTCAGAAGAGCAGGAAGAGATATGCCGTGTCATAAGAGATTTTCTTGTCTTTCTCTCCCTGAACTTGAATCGCGTCACGTTATTTTGGAACGAGGAATGGGGACAAGCTGAACCAATCAGCAACCCCTTTTGCTGTCTACAAATCCTTCGTGCTCTTCGTTGTGCGTTTTTAAAAATTAAATTGTTGTTTTTTTTCTCTTTCTCCAAAAACACGAGACAACTTGTCAATCCACTTGTAAGAGAGTGCTTAACCATATCATAAAAAAGCCATATCAATGTCATTTGCTCTGTGGCAAGCTAATGACCCAATGCTGATTCGAAACACATCAGGCGCGTATTTCGATCCGATTAATCATTAATGGTATGAACAAATAAACATATCCGCCTGCCTTCCACCATCATTAGCTAGGGAACCGACCTTCTTATTTCAACTCCCTACATCGTCATCATCATCATCCGTCAGAAGATTAACGTCGTTCTTCCGTATGATTGACGTGTACTGCATGATGGAACTGATGCTGCTTACCCACAACTGCACCCCCGTGGCTGCCACCAATTTCTGCTCCAATTCAAGCACGACGCATCATAAAATCGATTGAATTTATGTTTTTATTTAGAAATCCAGCTCACTCACGCGCGTATTGATTCAGTGAGAGTGAGGAACATCGTGCGATTGTGTGTTGCCGAGCAGGTCTAGTAGTTTCACCGTCGCTGCGACGTCGACGGTTCTGTATGTGACCTCGTGTGGTTTGCCATTCGAGGCAGCAGCCACCAGGGCAGCCGGAATTTAGTGCAAATTTTGTTTATGGCACAGGGCGTACATTTTAAATACAGGAAAACACTCACACATACACACAAACTGTCTACCTTTCCACATTCCCTCTACAATTCACCATCCAAGTCTGAGACATAAACATCGGGCCGTGATGTTTGGTGTGGTTAGGTCGTTGAGGCGGTGCTCTAGTGAAACACCACGCAGCAGATAAATATTTACTACCCTGTCAGCGACGAGTATGACAACTTTCGTCGCCGTACCACGCGCGCTGGTATGTGCTGCGCCCTAGAGATATTTCTTTCGGCATCAGGATTCTGCCTAACCGCACACATATCACACGTGTCGTTGGAATCTGTACCTGCCTCGTCTGTTTGCTTTGGGGCAATTATTTGTTTTTTTTATTATCATGTATTTCAATTGTATGCATGTTATTTTGCAG
>NC_064877.1:59870646-59903146 GCF_943734665.1 Anopheles aquasalis
CCTCGTAGTACAGGGCATCGTCCTGGTACGATCACAGCAGACACACCAAAAAGACATACAATTACACAAAAAGAAAAAAAAAAGAAATAATAGGTAAGCAATTCGTCTAATTCGCCATACCCACCACACTATCAAAACATACACACATTTTTTCACATTCTCGTGCAAGCATTTTTAAGTAAAGAAAAAAAAACAACCTCGAGAGAGCAACGTACACACATCACAGAATTCACGGTGCACGGTTTATTCGTCAGAAACCACCATATATTTCTCGAACAAAAGCATCGTTAGCAAAATGTTTCTAACCATATTCCGCTCTCACGTACGAAGCACTCTGTAATAATTAGAAAGTGAAAACAAACAATGTGGAAGACAGAACTTATTCTCACAAATCGGAACCATCCCAGATAGTGTAGCAAAACACACAAACAAAAGCAACATAACAACACCCGGAGTATTAGTGCGCGACCGAAAGACTAAGCTGACGGATGATAATGGCAAAACAAATTTTTTTTCCGTTGCGTTACACGTAACGGGCGTTGTGCATGATGTGAATATGGTAATGTTCATTATCGTGTGCCAGCGCATCGATATTCGATGAATTCTAATACCCGTGACGCGAATTAAAACGTTCCAAATAGTCAGAGACCAAAAAGGAGTGCGAGCAGAGAGTTTGGATAGTGATTCACCAGCACAATTAGCACACCAGGCTTTGAGCGAAACAGTCTCATCACCGCATTTGTCCTAGTGAGCCGGTGCGAACACAGGTGCTGGTTAGTTAGCCACTCGACGTAGACAAACGCTCCTGCTAGAACGCCTAAACTTCCAGCATCAGACAGAAGGAACACAGGAATACCAACCAAGCAAAACACAATACTACTTGCGCTGTACAAGGATGGAACATTGTCCTTTAGAATGTTTGCTTATTTCTGCAGCCGTTGTTACTTATTGAAACACTGTTTACTCGTTGATTGATCGTCTGCCGTAGTTTATTTACCGCCATCAGGTGCATCTTTATTAGATAAGTTAGCCAAAGATTTGTCAACTAAACTGCGAGCAACACACCAGCTCACAGACATTGATAAACAAAAATGTTCCATTATGCTTTCAAGCCATACACACTCGAACTGACAAGAGCTATGCGGTGCATCATTACTCTAGGGTTAATATGGAATGGGCATGTGCAGCTCCCGAAACACCAAACTCCGTGCATGCTGCAGTTGGGGTGTGTCTGTGTGCATCTTGAGATATTATTACTGCTAGTTAGAGCAAAAGGAGCACAGGGCATCCGTTTGAATGTTCGTTTGGTAAATAGAATCATTTCATTCTACCACCAAGGTAAGCTCCATCATCTGTTGCAAACTGTGCAGCTCCATTGCTGAACAATCGCTTGATAACGACGAAGCGACCGCTGTTGTGGACGCTGATGCGTACGTGTGGTGCACAATCTGATAGCAGACAATGTGTGTACCGTATTCAGCCTTTGCTTATCTCATTAACCCGCGCCCTTAGAAACACCTACTTTTAGGCATCATGCGCAATGAGCGCAAAAGAAGGTCAAAAACTAGCTCCACCGTTACCATGAGTGTGCACGGAACGAAGGATCGTCTACGCACCTCGACTGAGCGCTTAGAAGGGTCACCAGAACAGAGCAACTAAGTCTTGTGGGAAGTGTGCGAGCTACGCATAACAAGACACAGATGCCCCCTCGGGGGAAATCGTCGGCGGCCGATAAAGTGAAGCAGGGTGGGAAACAAAACACAGAGCCACACAGATAGGGAGACAGAGAGAAGGAAATGGAATATTGAAAATAAGGAAAACATTAAAAAAAAACCAAAAAACGAAAAAAAACAAACCAAATTATTTGGCAAAACAATGCTGCAACTACCGCGCACGGCAGGCACTCGCACGGACGAGACAGGAAAAGCACACACAGACACACACGTACCCACGAGAAACCTGTGTGTGATACAGTATGATGCAACAAAAAATTAAAAAAAAGACAAAAACTACCAAACTGTAGAGTTATAACTAACAAAAGGAATAATAAAACATCAACCACACTCAACAACAACAAGAACAACAAGAGCAGCAGCAACACAGAAAAGAAATATTAAATTAATGAATGCAAAACGGCAAAAAACCAAACCCAACTGGGAGACAACAAAAACCAACAGCTGGCTAAGGACGTAGGGAGAAAGAAAGCGAGAGAGAGAACGGAAAAGAGATGGGAAAATGGTTGAACGGAAGAGAAAAATGACGATGAAAATGCAATGGTAAGGAAGGAACGAGCAAGAAAGCAGAAAAACTACCAGATATTGTTATTATGTATAATGTTTGACCAATAAAAGAAAAACAGTTGATTTAAAATAATGCCAATGTTAGCCTTTTTTGTCTCTGTTGGCACCCATATGCGATTTTGCTGTGTTTTTGTTGTGTGTTATAGATTGTCTATGCTATGCTAAATGTATAGTTTTGTTGTTTTCTTACATTCTTCTGTTGATGTGGCTTGTATTGGTTGGCTATGTGGTTCATGTGTTTGTCTCTTATTGTTTTATATTATATTCTCCACATTTTATGTTGTATTTCGGACTTTTTCTTTCGGTTAGCCAGTTGTTTTCATCTTTCCAATTTCGTTTTGTTTACTTTCTTTCCCGGACCACTTTCTTTACAGGGAAAAGCTGAAGAAGTGATGTTCACCGACGGTCGTGTCGCCTTCTGCAGCTACTGTAAATACGAACGATCGATCGACAGGTATGCAGTGAACCGCCGGCGCATGGTCATCATCGAGCGTTCGCTGTCTGGAACAATTTGCGATGGAAATCTCCGTCACCGATCGACGACCATCCCGCTACTATCCTTTGCCCCAGTACTGTTAGCAGTTCGGTTCGGTTGGTTAGGAATACTTTAAAACATCCCGGTCTTTCTATCGTTAGTATGATTCAATCCTCCGATTTCATTCATTCATTTATCTTTTTTTAACCAAAACATCACCGTGTTGGGATGCATCTTACGCTATGCATTGCCATCAGTAGGTGTTTTGGAATCTTTTTTTTTAATACTTCGTCCACAATAATTCTTCAGATTATTTACTTTTCGGTTTCGATGTGCCCACTGTGAATAGGATTCGCCAAGTTGTATCTCTCTGCGGATACTTGTTGAAATCGGAAAGTTGGAAATGTTGCGTTTAGCTTTTGAAAACAAACAACTAAATCTTCGTTAAGGGTGTTCGGACGATGAGTTACTGGAATCAAAAACATGAAATGCATTATTGCAGCAGCAGACAGCAGTGATACAATGCCAAACCATTGTTGATCGTTGTATGTTAGGACTAGTAAGTAATGGGGTTATTGTTAGCAGTCTACAGTTTGTGGTCCACGAAGATGACATTTTCTGGCGAAACACCCTCACAAAGCTAGTAGGATGAAATAGATGGAATCAGTCGTGAAAAACACGAGAAATCATGGAGTGTGCGAGGGCACGAAAAGAGAGGAAGAAAGAGCGCAGGCAAGCTAGCAAAGGTACCGAAATATCTTGCAACAGCAAAAGTACATGAAAATAATTTCAACTGCGCATACTTTCAGCGACAGTTTGCAGTCCATAAAGACCACCCTTTTCTTATTAAGTAGATAGTGTAGAAAACGGTTACGACACCATGCAACGGAGGGGAGCTTAGAGATTACGTTGGATTTACGAATGCTTGAATTAAAGTTGACAACACTACGAGTATTGAACGGCACGATTTTCTTAGTTCAAATCCTGCAGCCCAAACGACAACTATGATTGCGACTTTCTTCACGTGCGATGATGCCTCGTATAATAATTGCCGTTGCCGTGCCTGGACATTGTGGAATACCGATGCTACTGGTTTGCTTCGTTAAATTGCAGTGTCACATTGTTTCAAACTGTCTGTAAAGAGCATTCGGCCTTATACCGGTCGGAACCGAGAACCTCTTTTGGGAACGGCATCAATACTGGTCTATACGCTAGCCTCTTCCACATTCGCAGCGTATCGAATGCCGATATGTTGAAAGTGCCCACAGAAACTACATCCAACACACTTATTCTCCTTCCATTTGGGAATGCTAAGCGTAACAAAAACCACCGTCTGAACAGACCATCATTAGAACTTACCAGAACCCAGCTACACGACACGAGCGCGGGCTCTACCTATCCCACTATTTCAACAGCAAGTTCTTTTTTAAATAACATCTTAAACACGACAATGTTAAACTATTTCTAAGAAAAACAAAAACCAAAACTTAACCTAGCGGAAAACAATAAACCGTAATCGTTTGTTTTTCTCTCTCTGAAATCCATGCGAGTTTCACTCCACGCCTCATGATGACCACAATTTAAAATTATTATCCTTGGAACAAGGATGGCCTAGGGCCTTAATGTAGCGAGTGTATCGGCTGCAAGCGGTGTGTTCTTTTATTTAATTTTAAGGATACGAGATGAGGTGCTGCTAGAGATGCTGATTCGTTGAAATAACGGCCTTTTCATTTTTTCAAAATGGTAAGGATTTTCTGTCGCGCTCAGTCACTCGCTGGCTCTCGCTCTCACAAAACTTAGGAAACGATAAAAACGATAAAATGCATCTTGCTTCTCGCTCACTCTCCCGTGCGAGAACGAGAGCGAAATAAAAATTGTAAGTACAGTGATGGTCGATAATATAGCACCACAAAAGCATCATATATTTTAAAGTTGTGTTTGCCTATGATACAAGAAATACTTGAATACAGCAATGTGTGCGAAGATAATTTATGTTTTTTTTGTGATTTTGTACCAAAATTGATCCCATGGGATCCTGTGGCTGGCAAATCAAATACCCGCCCGTACCTGCCTCCAGTAACGCACTTAGTGTCAGGGATCGTCAGTGTGCCGCACTTAGAAACGAGAAAACGAGAAAACGAAAAAATAAATTCAAAAAAAGAGAAACCACCGACCGAGCAAGACGTGTGTGCGCGCGTGTCCTGTTTTGGCTGCCTATACCAGGATCAAAGGACGATCCGCGGTCATGGCGATAGCGTGAAATAACGTAACAAGTACTTTTCTTAATTTAAACCTTTTTAAAAAACGTGCATCGTTGTTCGTAAGTCCTTAAGTCGATCGGTTTTTCCTGCAGGACCTCGGGAGTCCTTTTTCTAAAACAGTTCACAAGAGTGTCCGCGAGCGGCACTTAAATTCCTCCGCGTAGCATGAGAAAGTGAAGCACAGCATAACCTGCAGTGGAGGTGTGTGCTTGCCTGGCAGCCAGCAAGCCAGCAAGCCAACAAGGTGTGGCTCAGCCGTCGTCGACTGATCGGTCCGCATCCCTTTTCCTGCTCGCTGCCACACGGTGCCTCGATTTCAACAGAACGCCTAGACACCACCGGAGATGCTGCTGGTTGGTGTGTGCTGAGTATTGGGCTAGTGATCTTTTGACCGCTTGGATAATTCTATTAACAAGCTTCCCACCGCCATCGCCACCCTCTCCCGTCCACGAGCATAGATTTCGATCGCGCTCATCGCGTCTTCCGTCGCCCTCAAAAAGTGTTCGCAATACGTGGTGCTTCATGCGAGTGTGCGTTGCAATTTGCAGTAAAATAGTGGAAATCAGTGAAAATTAAGAGTGAAAAGATCTCAGCAGGCTGTGGGCCAGAAAATTGGGTGTTGCCTCAACGCGTGGATCGCGCGGTCCGTGTTTGTGCGTGCGTGCGTGCGTGCGTGCGTTTGTTGGCTCCGAGGTATTGGTGGCGCATTTTGCGGGAGCCCAGCTTCGAGTCGCGATAAAAAAAAACGGTCTTCAGGGTGTTGGTGGCGCGCGATCATCGCGGCGAACAAAACAGGTAAATAACCGCTGTGTGTGTCTACGTGTACCCAAAGGGTTGCCACCGCCTTAACGGCGACCGTTGGCACCCGTAATTGAAAAGAAAACATTCCCTGCCTTCTCGATTCCTCGAATACAATATGAGCCATGAGGTTTTTGTTTGCTAAATTATGCGGCCCTCAAAAGCAATTAACCTACTTGGGTGCGGTTCCCAGAACAAAAGAACCAACATTTTAAATGAGCGAAAAGAAACGAACCCACGTAACGATGAAATTCCTTTGGCCGGTATGCTGCATCTGTGTGCGTTTCTACCTGGTGTAAAGATGCTGCACTTACCTGAAACACCCCATTCGAGGGTCCTCTTACCAACACTCACCTGTTGCTCGTGTGTACAGCATACGCAACATTAATGTTGCCGCAGCATCTTATGGGGCGTAGGGCGTGGATCGTCCGTTGTTTGTTTGTTGACTGACAGGTGTGTGCGTAAGCTCGTCGCTGTCAGAATCAGCGTGAGTTGAGTTGAGGATCATCATTTAAAACCGTAAAAGGGTCGGATGCAGATCAGCGATCGTTCGCATAAGAATCCAAATATGATCGCTGCAAGCTGAGTTATGCGAGACAACAGACTCGTCACCATGCGTCGCCAGCAGTGCAAGGTGATCACGATCGCGATGACGCATCGTAGCGACTGTAGATGGTGGCATCTCACCAACACCCCGCTTTTCAACGTTGATGCGAGTCTCTGCCACCATACTCGAGGCCCTGGAGGGTGGTGTCCAGCTGCAGCAACTGTCCGCGCGCTGTGTGTCCGATCGATTGACATCACTTACACCTAGAGGCTTTAATTAAGCGCGAGTGAGTCACTAGCAAGTGGCGTTGAAGATGAAAACTTGACTGTTCGTTTAGTTTAGTTTTCTATTATTATTATTTAGCTACACTCTTTTAAAGACACTTGGGCAATCTTCGACCCTCTGAAACTTCGATTTGCACCCCTTTTATTTTAGGGAAAATCGCATTCCTTAACCTCCCCAAAAAACAGTCACCAAACGGTTGGACTGTTTCTGAAGTGTTTGTCTTTCCCCTCGATTAGCAACGTAATTGTAGCGGAACTCGAGTAGAAGAAAATTGCGATTTTTTGTTCATCGACGGAACACAAATGCGAAATTGAAGTTGCATGCTGAGAGAGGGTGAGCAGTAAATATGTCTCTTAAATTGAAAGCATACTCCCTCTTCTGTCACTCCGAAAAAAAAACCATTTATCGAGCGGGAATATTCTAAAATCTATTGCTTGGTGAGCTGTCCAAACCATTCCTTGGCTAGTTTCGGGTTTGTTGTGTGTTTAGCATCGACAACCCTCCCAAACGGTGTTACCGTGGCAACGCAGGGCACCGGCAAAACCATACAAACCGCCGATGGTGGTAGCACCGTACCGGCTCTTGTGCCTTATTAGAAGTTGTGGCATTGATGGTAGCTTTACCTCTCCTTTCTTGGACGAGGTGGAATGCTGTTTATGTTTCGCTTATTAGCATTGATCCAATACCACCCCCTTCCCCTATCGCATCGGCATTGTTGCAAAGGAATATGGATCATTCTTCCCTCTTTCCTCTTTTTCAAAATATTGCGTGTTGATATGATAACTGAGTTGTTGGGAAAAAATGGCATTTGATAATGAAAAACGATTTTTTTTCATCATTCCTAACGTGCGCTGATGTGAGTGTACGTGAAAAACGAAATTAATTTCCTGTCTAGACGGTGAGAGAAAAGGGTTGAATGAAATGATAAAAAAGGAGAAAC
Organism: Anopheles aquasalis; assembly: GCF_943734665.1. NCBI lineage: Eukaryota > Metazoa > Arthropoda > Insecta > Diptera > Culicidae > Anopheles > Anopheles aquasalis. The sequence goes on from NC_064877.1 coordinate 59,878,253, forward strand.
CGTAAATTCTTATTCCTTCTCGATTCCTTCCCTTCTCTCGCTGTGATGGTGGTCAACACGCCAAACGGTAGCACGCCACGCGCCTCCCTTACCACAATTATGCCGATGACCGGCGAAAAGTAACACAAAGCAGCACCTTATGTTGCTTTGGAAAAAATGCGCCTTTCCAGCAGCAGCAGCGAGCGATTCGATCAGAAAATGAATGCAAATTGGTGCTTTATGTCCACCGGCTAATGGTCTCTCCTCTGGATCGTCGACAAAACCCAACGAGAATCGTTTTTGTGAGACCACCACCCAGTAAACGAATACCTTAATAGCCCAGCAGATCGATATCCAGGCGTTGTGAGCTAGGTTCCTTATTATTGTACAATTCGGTTCGTTTTTCGGGATCGAAGTATTCCGCTTCGTTGTCCAACATTTCTCAAAAAAAAAGTCTCAAACACATTTTGATGGATTTGTTTTTGCATACAACTATCCGTGGAATGAAAATTACTCTTTCAATCATCAAAAATTAAATGCAAATTAATTTCGTTAGAACATTCCGTTCTCCTTGCTACGCTTCACCGAATTTGTTGTTCCAAAAAAAAAACTGCAAATTTTCACCACCCATACCGGCGCAATCACCCTCCTGTCCGGTCGAGAGACCCATCTGTCGCTTATCTGTGGTTGCAATATTATGTTTTTCCCCTTTCCCAGTGGTGCTGCTTGGTTCCAGTGTCTGTTTCTAACGGTCGGTTGAGTGGCGGCGCCCGGACCATCCGAGGCCGAGCCCGGTGGTGTCTGTTTCAAGCTGATTAGATGCATTACACATGTGTGTCGGCCGTTAGCCAGGCGGACGCAGTGGCAGGGATGACGCCGTCAAGAGGCGGCCTTTTTTCTGTGTTATCCTTTAACGAAGCCGCCGTCACCGGTTCTGATGGTGTGGTATATTGGACTCGGTCTCCCCCTATCTCTTTCTCGCGCTCTTTAATTACCAACCACCGTGTACCAGGGTCTGCTGGAGGAACGGATAGGGGAAAAATGCAAACGTAATCGGTTTTAATGGAAAACGAAACGCTGATTCTCGCTCACCACCGGTGAGTTTGTCGTCGACCGGCTACTGGTTGTTTAGTTTGCGGTTTTCAAAGGACACTTCCCGCCGTCTCAGGTACATGAGCACGAGTGGACGGGATATTACATTAAAAGTGGAATCGTTCCCACGACCCCGTACAGCTCCTTCGCACTGAATGTCATAAATTCACTTCAGTTTTGGCCAGTGGTGGACTTTCTGCGCAAACAAAAAAACATATGCCATGTGCTTCCGGTGACGGCAGGAGAATCGAGACCATCCGAGAGAATGAGGAAATTCGTCATTTCATAGCAGCAAGTGAGCCCTCGCGGCTCGATCGTGCATCATTAAAGACCTCACGACTGTCGTCTGTGTTTATGTCTTTATTCGGGGCTCGCCGCTTCAATTTACTTCTTGTACTTTTTAGTTCTGACAAAAAGAATTTTGTTGCATGATTAGGGGCTGTTATTTATTCGTGAGCCTTACGAGATGTTGTGCCTCTTTGCTATGATATTCATTTTTGACGTCGCTTACCATAAGGGGAGCATAATTTATCGCAAGATCTATTTCGTTTCCTCTCTGTTTCTCCCTCTCTGGATCGTTCGCATTTGAATGGTGGCTGCAATTTTGTTTTTAATCAAATATATCCTCTGCTAATCGTGCCCGCAGCACGTGAAAACAATAGTCCTTCTCGTGAAGTGGACTTCCCAAGGACCCCTGTGGACTTAGGGAGGGGAACACAATACTGGCAGAATACGACGTAGATCAGTGTAGTTCTTACAACACTGCACCGGATAAAACGGAAAAGATACGAGCAGTTTAATGGCACGAGCGCCTGTCTGTGGCCGACAGAAGGTGGCGGTGTCCCCGTATTTTGAATGCGCTTTTACACGCCATTCGGTGCGGCCAGGAAGTCGAGATCGACGGTGAATAGGGCGCTAATGAGGAGAATGAGTTTTTCATTTAATAAACTTTTTCCACTTCGACATATTCTCTGCTAGCTAGAATTTTCCGTTAGTTTGATTCCTGGGGACAGCGTCCGTTGCGCGCCCGTATGCAAACGATGTGTTTATAACCCGACGAGTCACTTCTACTCTTGAATTCACATCCACAACCGCGTGAGAAGAAGGTGGAGAAGGTGCCAGACAAGCTTCGTACAGAAAAGTATGACTTTGTTTGGACTTTTTCATGGTTCCTTGCTAATTCGGTAAGCGACGACACCTAATCCATCGGGTGGCGGTCTTCCATGGACACCCAAAAAGCGTGCAATGTCTGATCCGTTAATCTTAAGACACGCTGATCCTTTCCGAGTCCGGCGCACCGGTTGCGGGTGACATTCTCACACAGCTGTCCGTCTCTTCCATATCCTGTTAAAGCGCTTCTTTCCCTCGAAAGAAGCAGCTTACCGTTATGATGGTCTCAAGGGAGGGAAGAGTGAGTGGCGATCGGCGCGGAACTACGGTTGAAATCGGACACGCCCGAGGAGCAACATTTCATAAAAACCAATTACCACCACGGAGAAACGCCGCGGGTCCCTGTCGCGGGTGACAAGTGGGCTGCAAATTGGTTCTCCTTTTTCCCGAAAAAAAAAAGAAAAGTGACATTCGGCGCGCTCGGGTATTCGGTTACCTTTACCTTCCGACTAATTACTTCAACCATTACCATCGAGCACCGCAGCCAAGTGGGACCGAGTACACCCGATTGCGCTTCGACAGGGTCCTAGGTATGGAAATATGATGCAGCATGTCGCGCTGCTGCTTATGCTGTGTTGTATTCCAGTGGAACAGCGCTTGGATTATCCGTCCACGCGACTAGAGCGTAGAATTCTTCGAACGCGTTTCGTTCTGGGTTGTTCCAATGCTCATAACTTCCTAAAGTTAACTTCCGGTCTTCTCCAGCCGATAGAATCATTTACCCAAAACTAGAGCGTAGCGGATGCAATCAAGCGCGCACGTCACATACTCTACTCCCCCAGGGGTACGTGTTTGCTTCATCTCTCACCCAGAAAAGCGTTCGACGACGAGTTAGTGGTCTTTCCATTCTCGCTCTGCCAGGTTGCGATTCTTCAAGTTTCATCATGCGTGCTATTGCGATCCGTAGAGATGTCATCTTCCATCCGTTGCGCTTGTAGAGCAGTTCAAATTGGTGTCATTAATAATGATGGATCAAACGAAGAAGCTAATGCGCCTCCACACAGAGAGCGGGGGTGCTTAGAGTTGGCGCAATCCACTGATGCGTAGCGATTGAAGACGACGCTCTCAATAACGGCATTAGAACGCCAGTTGTTGCCATTCCCTAGTACCAAGTCAGAGCACAGTACTAGTGATTGCCACATTCGCTTTTATCACGTCTACCGACATTGAGACATTGACTACCAAGTGTCTGCAATGACTTGGTGATATTGACTGACGGATAGCACTGATCGCACTCCGCCACTGGAAATAACAAAGAAGCGGATTAGCGACACGCCGCCATTCAGCTGCATTTGGAGGCGTGAGTATTACCGACCGAGACAGAGACTGGCGCCCTTCCAGACAGGTCGCCAGACCACCCCGTGGTCCCGGTGGGAGTAGTAAGTTCGTCTGTTCGCGAGTCGCGCGATGATGGTGCGAAACTGGAACGAAAATCGATTGTTTGTCAAGACTTATGATGGACGCGCGACGAGTTCATTGGCTCGGGATTTAGGTCCTAGCCACGGGTCCAGACCACCGCCGCGCCATACCTGTGACACGCAGGTAAGAGACATTTTTGGAGATCCTTTTGAGTTCGGACCTAGACATCATAATTTGTCTTTTTAAGAACCGGGAATGGGATCCTCCATCGAGTACCTCAGGCGCGCGGTACAGTTCCTGCCTCCAATGAGCTTGACCGTTACTTTATGGCATCAAATGTTTACACAGAAAGCGGGTAAAGGACCTGCAGTTGACGGTTATCCTCCCGCTCGCTGCTGTGTTTGTCTCTATATCCGACGTGTCATTGTAAAGTGGTCTTTGCGGCGTAGCGAGGGGGCCTGAATATGGCTGCTTCAGGGGACTGCACTATCTCTATAGGCAAATTAGTCGGAATTTCGCTGTCATGTCCACGCTCTCCGCCTGGGTTGGTGGCTTCTGTGGGTGCCATATGACGCCCCCGGAGACAGCCAACACCACCGCGTTAATGGCACCCTTCAATGTTCTACTGGTCCGTGGTAGTACCAGGGGTGTGCGTGCTGTATTTGGAGATAACCCTTTGTCTCAACCCCCAGAAAGCAATTCGATATTTTAATCTTTATTTGTATTACGACGTGAAGTATGGAGGGGGAGACCGACCTGTTCTTCTGATCAGTGTTCCCTTTACCCTCGATGGTAATTTTTATTGTTTTTTATGTGTAGTCATTGTGCAATTGAATCGACACAAAAATCGCCCAACATCTCCAGGGCCCCATTGATCTCTGCTGCAACGGAAATAAAATATACATTGCGGTCAAACGGTGTGAGTCATTGCGTCGTCGGTACCCCGGATGGAAGTTTATTGCCTCTCTAGACACATTGCGTTTAATTAGGGCTGGTGGGGTGAATATTTTAGTCAGCGGTTTTTTTTTAAATTAAACTAAATTGCTTCTACCAGCAGGTGCAAATCATATAAAACATTTATGTACACTCCGTTAGGATTTGACAGTTGCTCTGAACACAGGATTGATAGGACACACCGGTTGGATCATCATATCATTCGATAATATTTGTTCTTCGATCAGATACACTTAACGTTCGCAATGTGTTTAACATTTCACTTCAATGGAAAATGGTGGTTCTCTCCTTGTTCTCTCTTTGTATGAAGAGAGTAATTGCATTGTTTATCAGAGACCCACATCAAAGCCACGCATTACCCGTACCAAGGTTCTATTTATTTTCATTTCCGCTTCCTGGAATGCGCTGCTCCGCGTTTGGTCGTTTCTCGTAGGATTCGAAACTTATTACCACCTTCGACGCGGCTCTCACGCAAATGGAATATTTCGAAAACCATTGAGTGCGTGCGCTGTGTGTTTATCCGGAACCGGAAAATTTGAACCAGAATGTTATCTCGAACCGCTGGCCCCCCCGGATGAGTAATGCCCTTTTTTAGTGGGATGCAAGTGAAGCAACAGTTGGCTGCAGTCTCGTGTGTTTCGGGGGGGGGGGGGGGGGGGGGAGTACACAAAGATTGTGTTGAAGATGTTGCGTCTCTCAACTGAGCAGCATCCACCACCAACATACACGGTGGCCACCTTCAAAGGGCGTTTATAATCTAGGGCAAAAGGAAGTGTGTCCTACCTCCTCTACTACCGTGCACTTAACGCGAGATAATCTCTCAAATATGTTGATGCAGCATAAGATTGATGTTGTGTGCGCGTCCTGATTGCATCAAACGGTGATTATCGAAATCGCATTTACCCCCAAAGTGGATTTCACATCGAGAGAGGAAGGAAGCTGGTGTGGTTCGTTGTATATTGTTTGACTTTTGCAGCATCCGGATCCGGAGCTAATCCCTCACCACCGAAAACTGTAACGATCATTAAGATATGCGTTTCGGTTGAATGGATGGAGGGTGCGTCCGATGTTTTGGATTAGCAGCAGCAGCCGCCGTTCCGTGTCCCGAAATCAATTCAAACACGTGGCCATCCAACGGTCGAGCGGAACTTTCCACAATCCAATCTGCCGGGAGTTTGAGGCCGAGGTTTTTGGCAAAGAAAATGGTACCGTCAAGCAAGCCAGCAAAGCCTTGCAGCTGGCCGTTGCTATGTTCGTGCGTCTGCCTTATCCTCTCATCATCCTTCTGATGAGCGGAATTGATGCGAAGGATTTGATTTCACACCCGTAAGACCGCGGGGGACAATGGAATGGCGACGGCAGCGGTGACACCCAAACTCGCACGTGCCTGACACATGCGCTCCGTTGCTGACGCTGTGTTCGCTCTTGGTGTTCCCCCTCTCCTCGCCCCTTGTGCTGGGTTGTCTCTCTGTTCCGTTCGTCAGTCAGAGCCAGATGGTGGCAGCCAACGTCGTCACCGTGGATCTGTTTTCCGTCGCTGTTGCTGCCTGATTCTCTTCATCGGTTCTCATCGGGCTAAACCCAAAACCCCCCAAGTATCGTATGACGACACAGCTGAGAAGCTGTTTTTTCTTCTTCTTCTTCTGTTCTCGTCTGCAAAATTGTCTCCATTTGATTGATGACTGAATTGGTTTTTGAACGAAAAAAGGAAGGGAAATTAGCAATGCAAAACCTGGAACGCAACCCCCTTCGGCAGCAAGCATCAGAACAGAGGCTGGAATGTAATTTGATATTGCACGCCATTTCAGTGCGGGGAAAACTCGTTCAATAGATTGCACAATAGCATATGGTAGCGAGGCATATGGTTTTTGAAATTGTTCTCTATGCAGATCGCGATTCAAAATTCAGAGCAAGATTAAACTGTAATCAGATTGACAGAAAACAGCAAAGAGACTTGCAATAATGAACACATTTTGCAGTAAAGTGTTCCAGCGATTAATGTCGATCGTATAAGCTGCAAGCAAAATGCCTCTTACTTTCTTGCTTTTGTTCCTTAATGTCCTGTAACAACTTTATCGTAAATTCACGCCACATTACACTACAAAACAACCATTGTCAGTTGTAATTTGTAGCTCTCTGCGGATCGGATCGTGTCCAATGGCTCAGAAAGTGTTTGCTCATCATCGCCTAATTAGTTCATCATGGTGCCATTCTGCTGTTGATGTTACAAGCATTGCAATAACACTCCGTCCGCCCTGACACAAATGTTGTTGCAGAGCACAGGCAGCATGGAGAAGCGAGGGTTGCAACGAGTGACCAACACAAACCACGCGGCGGCGGCTGCACTCATTCGCAACGAATGCAGCTGTGGGTCTCGTCGTCCGTTTTGTGCCCCGGAAAGAGAGGTCCTTCTATGGAAGAGGAAACACACCGGCTCGCCAGAGTCCCGCTGTGTGTTGTGTTCTGCCGTTCCCCGTCCATTCTCCGATGCGAGAGATAATTCGCTGCATTTTTGCCTTGCAGCCTGGTATGTGTGCATTCGATGGGTCATTTGTTCTTTTTCTTTTTCGTTTTTCCCCTATTTCTGGATAGTTTCTGCTCCGCTTCGATCGTATTTCCTTTCGTCCTTAGACTAGAGAGCGTGGCTGGCATGAGGCTTGTGAAGCAAGAAGCGTACCATCTGCGCCATCGTGCGCCGTGTCCTTGCCATCCCTTCCGGAACATCCTTCGCAACGTGCGCGTGAGCGCGCGCTCGTGTTCTAGTTGTTCCCGATTATATGAGGTGCAATAAAGCTTGTGGGCCCCGCGAACACACCTTTCCCCTTGAGTGGGCCAGCTAGCGTGTGTCTGTGAGGCAGCAAATCAGTTCTCTAAAGCCCTCGCGTTCCGGAGGGTGTGAGAGAGGTGTACTGTTCAATCCCCTCCCCCACCCCGGAAAGAGGGTTGCAGCGGTTTTCAATTCACGTGCTGCACGTCGTGCTGCTGCTACTTCCGGGAGTGGTTTTTGGCTGGAAACCGTTTTCCCCCTTCACGCACACCAAAGAGCGAACCCGTGCGCACAGATCATCCTTCGTGAGGCTAGCGTGACGAAGGGAAGGATGAAGAGGTGATGGAAAGCGATTGAATTGTATGTTTTTATCCAATTGTTTTTGAAGTGATTTATGGCCACCGAGAGTAGTATGAGAGAAGCTGCTCATGAGGAGGGAGAGAGGCAAACCAAACCAACGGTTTTTCGGGGAATTTTGGCGTTCTCTCTAGAGGGGGTGGCTTGCTGAGCCTGAGGACTAAAAGGGTTGTAGCAAGTGGCACAAGTGTACAGCGTTACACGATCATCTGCATTGCGATCGTCGTGACCGTCACGGATCGTGCCACTGCGAGTGACGTAAGCACATTTTATGTTCCTTTGCACCGTTTATGTCCGCGCGGGGACGCGTTGATGGATTTTCCGTTTCCGAAATAAAAATTCAATGTCAATGGGTTGGTGAGCTTCTTTCTCTCTCTCGTCGTAGATTGGGTTAAGTGGTGTAAAGGTAATGGGATACCATTTCTACGAAGAGGACACCCTCGGTTTGAGGGCTCATAAAACCATGGCAACTGGAACTGTTGGATGGAAATCCAACGAAGGCACAGCCACCGGTCCCTCGCGGTACATTGACGACGCTATTCTCTCAAGTGCAGTGTTCGGTTCCCTTATCGGTTGCCAATAAGGCAAAAGGATGGCCAGCCAGCCAGCCAGCCGGCCGGCACTTTATCTCTCACACTGGCCGGATCACCGTTTCGTCACCGTATCCTTCGTGTGTTTAAATGGTCGTTATGCACACAGACGAACGAACCCAAGGGAACGCACGCGTGTCCTCGTCGTCGGGGGCTCTCCTCTGCAAGTTTGCGTCGCGTTGAATGACAGACCCGATCCCATCCCCGTGTTCCGTTTCTCCCCCTCGTCGTGTGTTTGCATTTCGAATCGATCCTTTCCACCGGCAACCGGCAAAAAAGGGTTTCCGCATTCAATTTTTTTTTACACTGCATTTGGCTCCCCCTCCCAAACTCTGTTTTCTGTAGCGGCGCCGGCTTTAAACCGGTTCTCTTGTTTGGTCTCTCTTGTCGACAACCGCTGCTGCTGCTGCTGCTGCTGTTGCTGTGTCGAGAGCGATAAGAGAGGACAGGAGATGATGGTGTGTCCTGTTTGAATAGGAAGCCGCCAGATAGATTCGTTGTCGGACGAAGAGGGAGAGTTGTTGTAGGCCCGATATGCCATGCCAGTTTGTTCCGCGTGTGAATGGCAGCGGCGCAAGGAGCGGCGTGCTCTGTTGATCGAACAAATATTCCCGCTTTTTTGTTGGACCGAGAAAAGAAGGAGGGAGCACAGGTACTGAATAGGATTAGCAGCAATTTTAGAGCGGAAATTGTGGAAACAGTGCAAATACTGTCACGTGGTGCACAAGTTTGTTGGTGGTGGGAGGGAATTCTCTTCGGTACCACCACCGGCACGTGTCGTTTGGTGATTCACGTGGGAAACCGAGCTGGTTCTGTGGAATCAGATTTGTAGTTCAAACGCCTACAATGAACGATGGTCGATCGAGTTTTTTTTTAAAAGAAAGTGCAAACGTCATCCGATGAATCAAGATTTATTAAACAAACATTTGACGATCAGGTTATTTATTGAGTGACACTAATGAGGATTAATCATATCAAAGCTATCTATAGTATTCTTCAGAAAAGAATTCATTAAAAATGTGCGTTTTTTTTTGTTTCAAAATATGAGTACACAAATGAAAATATTTTCTTTCCATAATTTAACATCTTTCGAGGCTGTGCTATCATTAGTTCTGGCTGTAAGTTCATAGTTATTTTTTATTCCAAGATTTTCCATTACAATTATTCGAAAAACAAAATGATTGTACTCATTTGTGAACTCTATGATCAAGGATAATTTCTGTTAAACACACAAAATGCTACGCACAGAAGTATCATGTCCTATCACAAACAATCATGCGGAGTGATCTCTTCTCTGTTGCATTCTTCTTGCTTCGAAAATCGGTGTTCCAGCTCTTTACCTTTAGTATAATTTCCCAATTTGTCATGTCTCAAGGTGATCGTACATCTTTTCTCAACTATATCTCCAATCCAACCACGATCGACGACTCTTCGACGCGTCCCCTGTGTTTTCACTAACGTCCTTTCTCCGGTCTGTCTCACCAATACTGTGCCTTAATGGTAATTTAATATCTCCCGCCACAAAGCCAGAGCAGACAGCGCACCGTGCGCCACACTCTCTGCCCTGCTGCACCACCGCAAGGTCGATCCTGAAGGAACGACGAAAGATCGGCGGATGCAGCAACGGCAGCCGCCCTGCTAGCCGTCGAAATGTTGTCAACAAATTGTTCTTTTCTCGTTCTTCCGCGATGGCAGAAGATATTTTCCCAATTGTTGCTGTCACGCATTCTGCCACGTTTCGTGCCACGCCGGAACATCGATTGTCACTGTCGGAACATGGAAAAAACGTCAAAACAAACAGTCAACCGCAGCGGACGTGGTCTAGGACGACGATTTGGGGGAGATCCGAGGCCGAGACCAGGGAAATGATGGGCCGCTCTTAGGAGCCCTTTTGGGAGCCCGTGCTGGGCTGTCTATTATTCCCCTTTTCCGTGAAGAGAGAATATATATTTATCTCAATGAGGAAATACTAATGAAACCGACGACAGACACAAGGCGTTGGTGCGGCGGGACCTCGCCAAGGAGGAAGGAAATCTTGGACACACACCGATCAGTGTCGAGGCGCGCTGTGTACTGCACGGCGTATGTTGCATCCCTTGCGATAATTCCGTTGGAGAAGTAAAGCGCCATGAGCTTCGTTTTAGATTTATCGGCCTTTCGTGTACACATTTCTTGCGTCCCTTTTCCTTTGGTTGCCCGTGAACTTCAAGGCATTCTTCAGGGAGGTGAGAGACGGGGAGGTATTGATACCGACCAGTGGGATTCTGTGGCCACAAGAATTCGTTTCATTCCAAGGGTGTAGAAAAGAGGAGAAGATCGAGATCTCGAATTACCATTTCAACACCCGTGGAAATTGTGGTCTCGCCACCACTTCAACGCAAGAATGCATTCTTCTGTGTAGAGAGACGATCGCAAAGATCTTTTTTAAAATGTTTCCGCCTACGATCCGACGTCTGCCAGCGTCTACTTGCATTCAGCTGCGCGTCAGTCTTTACTTCCAGAATCTTGCTTCAAGCTTTTTAATGCGGAGAGATTCAGATCGATCTTCGTTCTTCAACACCTGGAAGAACAAATCCATTAAAACTGAATGCAGAGATGCAAAGGTCTGGTGCACTGAAAACAGGGATTGGAAGTAATTGTTCCAACTGTGCCAGCCGCGGCAGGAGCATCGTACAGACCAACTCCATCGTACTGCACTCCCAGGACGAATTTGTCATTTCCGGCTAGCGGGGGGACCACATAACGTATTCGAGGTTATGCTTGTCGCATTTCACTGAAAGCGAAAAGTGCATATCGCTCGCCCTTTTCTGTCGGGTTCGTTTTAATGGTTTTCCCGTTTCCATACGAATGGGTTTCTCACTCAACTCCAACACTACGCTTCTGTGCACCACCAACACCGTACTATGGCAGCAAACACGTGACTCTCGTTCCAGAGTTCTACGCTGACCCTAATTACCCTCGAGTGAGGAAGAACACATGGGACATGGGAGCAAAAAGGGGAGAAGAGAATGCCGTCGCAACATCATACATATCCGGTAATGTTACGTGCACCGGAGTTGCCCTCTGCTATAGGTTCGTTCTCTTCTTCTTTCGATGGTTAGGTGGTGGCGCTTGGAGTGCGCAGAGTAGCGGCTACCCTCCTCGATCATAGATGCAATCAATTGAACATTAAATTCTCCCCACGCAAGCACTTTTTTTTTGTTTTGTTCGTGTGATGCAGGCAGTGCACTTTTCGGTCATCTAATTCTCTTCTTTTTCTACTTTCTCCGTTGCAGGTGCGTAAAACGTCGCGTTCTTTGGGTCATCGGATCGTGCCCGGGCACGGGCCCTCACTGTTACGGATCATTAAATGGAGGTTCGGCAATTAAAACCATGAATCCGCTACACATACGCATGCGGGGACAGAATCCACCAATCCATCGACAGCTGGTTGGTCTGGAATCGATCATTTGATCGTAAAGTATTCTATTTCGGTTCTCAACATTCGCCGCCAAGGGACCGTCCATCCATCTCATTACAAACTCGCCTCACTCTGCAGCCACATGAATATGTCTTCATTATCATCGAAGCGACGTGCACGTTGCTCAGTCTAGAAAGGAACAGCTATATGGATCTGTACAAAGTTTAATGGTGCAGAACGAAGAGACGTCTAAATCTCAAAGTCTAACGCTGTTCCTTGGACCACTGTCCTCTCGCAAACAGTTGATAACCACGTGTTCATATTTTTTCTCCTGTAATAACCAATGTTCCACAAGCTTTATAACATTCAAATTTTATGTTCATACCACCGGGACTTGCTTGAGAGCAGGAGAAGTTGTCACGCTTAATTATGAATTTATGGAAGCTTCCAAGCGGACATATGCTTACACATCGTTGTAGATCAAACACAACGAGCCAGGACCGGCAGCGAAAAAAAAACATCAACGGAATTGTAACCTTGAACACATGAATTCTAGCTCTACTCATAGATGCATCGCCGCAGCAATTGTCGTTCACATCACGACGCCTGCGGCATGATCTGCTGCGCTAGATGGATAGCTGATGTAGCTCATTCTGCTGGCGTGCATGTGTACGACTCTAGCACACAACAAGAACACGCGTTCGTGCTCAATTGTTATCATGGGTGTGGTGCACAAGTTATTTCCTCTTTCACATAATAACCTTAGGGACGGGCCGGTATCGCTAATAGATCAATTAAGCTTCCCTGCGATGTGTGGTGGTCTAGACGAATGGCTATTTGAAATTAGTTTTTAGAAACGAAAAAAAAAAATGAAAATTCTTAACCACAAAGGCAAGCAACACACAATGTGATCGCTGAACCGCGGAGATGATTGTCGCGTGTTTGTTCGCTTCAAATTCTAAACCCACACCACATGCCGTATTGTTTAGTTGTCCCGTGCACAAAACCAGTATTGTTCAGGTGTCCAGTGAAGTGTAAAACGATAATATTTCATTTCCTACAGGAATAAGAAGTTTGGCACAGGAAGTTGTATAAATTTATCAAAACAATGTGATTCAAATTGTGTAAAGAATCCCATGCGATCATTTGTTATTGTTATTGTGCTGCATAAAAATCGGATCTGCCAAACTGTCACATGCTGTTCTTGCTTGCTGCCCTGGTCAGATGTTTTATGGCCTACATATAAACCTGTCACCATTTTCATCTCCCCTCTCTCGCTCTCGTTCCGTAATTGCATCCCTTGCATTACACTAGACAGCACCATCGCGCCGTGATCACATTGGGTTACTATGCTCTAACCTCTCTGCCCTCGACGTCTCTGGGCAAGCATCATTGCGCTGTACCCTAAGGGCACATTTCGATTTTTGCTGCCAAAAATTGTGTCAAATCCATAATGAAGAACCGCAATTTCATCTGTGTGAGGAAGGCGCGCACCCCCTTCTCCAGGGTAGTCCGTCGCCATCGTCGCCTTTCTCAGGACCCTCGGCTGCTAATCTAATTTCCACGATTTTGTGAGTGATGATTAGATTTTGCGCACGCCAGTGGGGTGGCTTCCGTATGATTTAGTGTCGGCGAATATAAGCGGACCTGGCGTAGGGGAAGGCGCACAAACATCCCCCGTGCGTTGGACGGTCTCTGTCAACCAAGGACAGGAAGGAAGAGCGACGACCAAGTGCGTCCGGATCCGTTATTTAATCACCATCAGACGAACCGAATCGTTCTTGAGTTCCTGCGATGAAGGAGGGAAAACTAGGGGACCAAGGTAGTTGCATTAATGTTGGATTGTGCCGCTGGAAAATGCTAATCCCCGCCCGAGACACCGTCGGCCCCTTTCCGTGTGCATGGAAATGCCCCTTCGGCCGTCGGGCACAGCAGCCGGGGCGCTCCTGATGAGGGCTTTAAATGCCCGAGGAAAGTTAAGGCTTTTGAGCCAACCGCGAAGCCCGAAGGGACGGAACCGTTTGCCAAATTGCAATGATAACCGATGCTTGGGGCACCCAGTAGTCCGAAAGAGAGAGAGAGAGAGAGAGAGAGCGAAGCCCCGGGGTTTTGTGTTCTAAATTTCCAATCATCGCATATCAAGTGTCTCGATTCGATGGCCCGATGGCATTTTCTCCTCCCGAGCCTTCGGGGCGTTTTCATTTATAAATGATGTGGCTAGCCGGCCGGCCGGCCGGTTACCGGCATACGCAAACGTGTTAGTGAGTCATTTGCCTTCGCCTGAGATGAGGAGACTTTCGTTCGCTGACATCCGCGCGCCCCTTTTTCAAGGAGGTTATGAAATATTTTACAATTTCACTCTTAAGCCCCGAGGTAAATTGGACACGGTCGAGTGAAATGGAGCAAATTTGCTTAACACAACAACAGCCAACACCCATTAATGGCTGGCGCTTGATGGAAATCGTTAGAGAGAACATTATTATCCTTAAAGTTTAATCAACTTTCATCCATAAGGATGTTATATTTATGGCAGGAGGTGGACGTTCTGCTACTTTTGCTCTCGAGATAATGAAACAAAACTCTTGTAAACTTTTGGACCTGAAAATTGGGCTGTAATTCGATATAGAATGGTTATGAAAGTGATGGACCGAGTGACCATCAGAGATGTATTGCATAAAAGATTAATTTTTGGGACTTGTTTTATAATTATTCAATGTTGCAATATGTTCACCAAATAGTATCATGCAAGTGACAGTGTGCTCTTATTCATAAAGCACTTTTAAGGTGTTCACTGTGACTAAAAAAAAATGAATCTAAAGCAAATCAAACTCCTGTCTCCACGATTAATTAAACATGAATTGTCATATTAAAATCAGCGAATCTCTTTGCTTCAGCATTTCCATCTAGAGTTTCGAGAAAAGATCCTTTCTCCTCAGCGTTACTAAGTCCAATGGGAAGATTGAACCAAAACGAAACGGGCTTTAATGGCACACCGGCAACGCTTATATTATCTTCCAGTTCAAAACACGAGTGAGACACGGATTTTAATTAAATTTCTCCTCATCCCTAGAGATCCAGCCGATGAAAGTGGCCAACAACAGTTGTGAATAAGTATGCAGCCTTTGTATATATGTTTACAGAGAGAGAACGGAGGGTTGCGATGAGCCCTCTCTCTCCCCGTGCGACGAATCCGTAATTCGGAACGAAAGTCACGTTTCAAATGTGATAAAGATAACAGAAACTTCAAACAGACTTTGTGGAAAACGAAAACAACAACAACGACCGTAGTGGTAGTAGCACAGGGCATGAAATGGTCACAGGAATGGCATTTTCATTGCCATTTTTTCATGATTTGAGCGCCGCGGTACAACCGGCGAGTGAAGAAAAGGGCGTTGAACTTTTCCCCTCAGGGTTTTTGGGTGGCGAGAAACTCTGGCCAATAGCAGCTATTCGGTAGCAAAAGCTAAGGAACATTATGGATTCAACTGTTTTTCGTGGACGCGGAAGAGGAGACAAATGAAATGACGCCGGAAAGATTTATGGAACCAAACAACGCAATCGCGCGCGCGAATGAGCAGCGACTTCTTCTTCCATCGTTGGATAATACTCCCAAGGTGGCCCTTTTGGGGGGTGGCACTTTCCTTCTTTCGATTCCTTGTGCCACTTTTTGACTTCTGGTTTCTGTTTTTGGCTATGCAGGTCAAGTAGTGGTCGAAGATTAGGAAAAGGAAGCGTGGAGGGGCGAGTGTGTCGTATCTTCGGATCCATTTAGGTGGGTCATGAACAACACCACGGGACCAGCGAGAGAGACGCAGAAAACTGTGCCACTAGTGTGGCCTGGGGCGTGTGTCTTATGATTTATGATTTCTGTGGGCCATTCAATGGTTGTTTTGGTAAGAGCTGGCTCGCAAAGAACCAATCTAATGCCTCGTTTGTCGCCATTTTTCTGTCGTTATCGGTAAAGTTAATCAGCTATCCGCCAGAGTTCCCCTTTATTATGTTTTGTTATGTTGTTTTTTATGTGTGTATACGCTCTCCTTCCGTACGTTAACCAAAGATCGCTCAGAATGTTCTTTTAAAAGTCAATTCTAGCGGGTATAAGCTGAACCTAAATGCCTTTGCGGTTCCACACCAGTCGAAGAGAAATATTTACATTTCGTTGATCTAAACCTCAACCTCATCTTAATCCACCCCCCCTGATACCACTTCCGTGTGACGTGACGGGATGGTGGTGTTGGACGATGGATGAATCCACCACCTCCAGGTTGATAAATATCCATCCAAACCACGTCAAAGCTGTCTGCCCAGCATGCAGCAGCACGCCTGGTCGTTGGTTTTGAACACTGGCTGGCACTGGCTGGGTGGAGTGTGCCGACTGATGGACAGACATCGCCATCGTCCGAACCACAGACGGGGCGGGATCACCGGTGCAGTGGAGTGGGTAAGCGTGGAACCAGGTCCAGCTTTAAAAGGGTTCACATCCGAGATCAATCGAGAGCACCCACTCTTCAGCAACCTCACCACCACATCCCTCCAATTTGCCGTTTGTTTATGTTATCGTAGTAAATTATTTTCACCAAAAACCATCCAACATCTTTCCCCTCTAACCACGTCCTCCAAACCCGTCATGTCGATTGGTCGATGGTGTGGCTGCTGCTGCACCGACGGAGAAGTCTAGTTCCTAGTTCCGCCTTCGGGTATTCGGGTGCCGGTACTCGATGCAGTTCGTATTTTTAGACGACGATCCAATCTGCGTTTCTGCTGTCGTCCATTATGTTCGAGCAGCAGCATCAAGATTGTTGCCGCAGCAGCTGGATCCTCCTTCCAGGGGGGGCAAATATCTTGCCTTTAAGAAGCACGTAGCACGTGGCACGACTCGCTCGCTCTCTCTCCCTTGTGCAGAAAACCAAAATTAATTTATTGCAACAATCCTGCACCCCCAACTCATTTATTATTTAACATTCCCAGCCATCCATCTGTGGGTGTGGGATGTGTGGAATGGACTTTTAAATCTTCAGCCCAACAACAGATCCTCAGCGCTGACTGGTCACGGAAGGGAAGAGCAAGAGGATGATCGCTAGTAATGCTGCTTGTTGCACATGTTCGCTCACGAATAGAGGCGTGGTGGTGAGTCTTAACCACCGAAGATGCAGTGAACGACGCACGCCTACATCTCAGAACTCGGTCGCTTGCAACAGATGTGTGCAAATGATGCAGCTGGTTCGGTTGTTGGTGCTGGATGGAAACCGCATGGAAGCTAAATTCCGCAACGCTTGAGACGGACGAGAACCACGCCAAATTGATGTTTTGTTGATGCATCTCGCGATAATTTACCAACCCCCATTGGTTCTTTATTTTGCTGTTTAGAGTAAATATTTTACCATCTTCGAAACCGAAGAGGAGAAGAAAGGCTCGAGGAATGTGGAAATGGATTGTGAAATACGATCGTTCGGAATGCGACGATCGACTGTCGCTGGAAGGGAGGGTGTATCATATTTATTCTTCTTGTCCACGAGACGAAGGAATGACGATTCCTGCTGCATTCCGTTTCATTTATCCAGATAACACAATCGGCCGGGTTGATGCCCTAGATCTGTCTTACCGAGTGTCTTGATCTTGATAGCAACCTTTTTTTATCCTTTTTTTTTTAAAGAATCTTTCTCAATTTTGCTCGGTGTAGCGCGGTGTACCACACAGAACAGACAGGAATCATACGATCCTCGTTCTTCTTGATCACCGCCACCGTGATATGAGGATGTCTGGATAGTATCACGTTTTTTGGTGGCTCCGACACACACCCAAGTGTGCAGCATCCGTCCGTCGTGAGCATAAGAGGTTTCTCTTTCCTTGACCAAAGCGCAAGCGTGTACACCGTACACACCGCACAGGACAAGAAACGCCGAACGGCGCGTTACAGAAGCGGCCACGAAGCGCTTGTAGCGTTAAGTAGGAAAGCGAAAGTAGTGAGGCGCATTCGACTCGCCTGCAACCCGCCGGCGGCCTTCGAGATGGTCGTGGGATGCTTCCCGGTTTTTTCCCTTCTTTGCTTGTTGTTGCCGCAGCTGCTCTCGTTCTCTCGTCTTCTCCTACACGATCGCGCTCGGTTTGGAGTACATGCAAGATTTGGGAAAACATTTGTTTGAAGAAGCACATAATGTGTTTGTGGTCCCGTGACGACCACACACAATCATCATCGTGCGCCTCAAGTAGGACCCCAAAACATTCGAAATTGTTTCACTTTTCTTCGCTTCTCCATTTGGCTGTGCACGATCGGTTTTCCCGGGCAATCAACAGTCCCGACCGACGACCGACCTGACTACCGACCGCAGTAGATCGAGAACGAAACGAAGGAAGGTAATGAAAGGAACGAGCGGGATGCGGTGTCCGATGTCAGGAAAAACAAACTTCAACCGAAGTCCTCTCAAGCGAGGCCAGGGAAATAGATAACATTACTCCACTCCAAACCGCAACTGCGATCTCTCTAACCGTGCGGCCAAGTGGAAACAGAGAAGATCGCGGCCGGGGACCACCCAGTCCGATAGCGAGAAAGAGGGGGGGAGTAGATTCATCCGGGGCTGGTGTGGGCCGACACCATGTTTTCATTCTGTTGTACAAATATGTAGGTCCTTTCGCTCCATTCTCTCTCTCTCTCTCTCCCTGTCTGCAGTCTCAAATCAATCAAACACAGTTTCACGCCAGCGGTTTATGGCAATTTCCGTTCTTCAGACAGTAATTTCTTGTGGTTTACAAATCAGGAATGAGTTGTGGGGGTCCGTGACGCGATCTTGGATCACGCTAGCTAGCATGTCATGATGAGGGCAACCCCGGTGTGCCCCACCAAACTCACAGTGGATCGATCATGTAACAATGGCGTCGTGGTTCTATGACATGTTCAACAATGATGTGAACACACGCGTTGACAACCCGATACATTGGGGCTGTCGACTGTTGTCTGGATCAAATGCACCAATGGAAGTGGTCCCGGGTGGTCTCCTGTGAAGAGGTAGAGTACCGTGTGTCCGTCCGGTTCATGGTCATGGACGCATACTGCTTCTGTCTGGCTCCATTGGATGTGATTTCAATGGATTAATGTTTCTATTTTCATTCTTTTGAAATCGATTTGCTTATTGAAAAAAAATGAATTGGTTTATATGTATCTCTCTTCCATAAGAATGATATCAAATCCCTTATCGATTGTCTATCAAATGAGATAAATATTCAAAATAATGTAAAACCATTAGACCGGATACACTGTTCATCGGATTCTAATTGGTTACTCCCTTGGCATAATCCTCTGAATTGAACGCGAAAGTGCCACTTCGTTAAAGTCATAGCACCGTGAAATGAAAGTGTCACACTTTTGCTCTGTTTTGGGCCGGCTTTTTATCAGTTTCCACTCTCAGATGCCCCGTGCGATGCCAGTAAATGGCGGCTGACTGGCGGTACCATAAATATTCCGTGTTCACAACGCCAGTCGTTAACCTTTATAATCCTTGCCATCGACTTTCCTCCTTCCCAGTGACCTTCAGCTACGGCTGCACGGTGCTACAGCATGGTTTGTATTGATTTTTCCGTTTACTGGAGGCCGAAGCCCTCAATTGGCTTTTCCTCAACCACGACACCGAACCTAGAATGGGAATGATTTTCTGCTAGATTAACAATTATTTGAATTCCTACCGCCATTTTATTGGGCCAATACATTGCAATGGAACAGCAACACTGTTGACTCGGTCGATGGGGAAAAAGGCTACAGAGAACTGTGGCTTAATATTCGTTTAAATTAGCCAAAGCACTACCGTCAAACCAGTAATGGGCGATGTAAATCAAAGATTCAATTTGCTCTTTCCTCCGACACGACAACGAACAGCAATGTGCCGGCGGCGTACATACAGGGGCCCCCCAAACCCAGGCGTCATTCTGCGGGGCATGGCTGGGAAAACACTCATTCTCCCTCTTTTTGCCACCCAAGCATGATGAATTCGTATTTCCATACCGCAACGAAGCGGAATAGAAGGGAATCATGCAGATAAGCATCTCGAAACGGCACGTTTGCATCGTTTTTTGTTCAGTTAAAATGTGAACTTTCATTATGCGAACAGGGAAGGATTTAATTACATATCCGACACATCATGCACAGTGAACGACGGCTCTGTTGCCGGCGACGAGATAGATGCGGCCATGATATTGTGGGTGCCGCCGACGCCATGATGTTCCGCTGAAGATGTGGAGCGCATCGACAGATTGAAAATCCGTCACTCCACTTTGGCGCCATGATAAACGATCGCTGCTCCTTCCTCCCCGGTTGCGACGGAACATTGAAGAACAGCAGCTCCCCCGGGATGGGTTAATGAGATGCTATGTGCAAAATGAAGCTCGAGTTGAATGGCCGTGAAGCATTCGTGAAAGAGTTTGGTTGAAGAGATTTTGTGGGATGCAAATCACAGGCTATTCTGTGACTATAATTAGTATCTGTTAATAACAAGCGTTTTTACGATGCTGTGACATAGTCTGTTCCCCTTGAAAATCCCACGAATGTTGGAGATCTTCTCATGTTCCGACAGTGTATGATTAATGATTAAGAAGTGCTCGAGGAGCAAATTTAGATAAGTTAATTAATTTGATTAATGGTTCTAGCATGACGATCCTTGATGCTTGATGCGAAGTGTGTTCAGTGTGATTTCTGACATCACAATGCTCAAAAATGTTTCTTTTTCGAAGAATTAGTTTCACATTGATATTGGTAGGTTCATTACAAACATAGATAGCAAGCAAGTACAATAGTAAGACTATCCATAAATGGTCAACATCATCATAATCATCATTGACATCATCGATTGACGGAGGTACCACCTGATGATGGACGCGGCTGGAAAAGTGCAACATGTGCGCACACCATTATCGATCTTTAAAGATATTAATTTGATGGCACCGCGTTAAATCCGGATCGAAAATTTCGCCCCTTTGTTGCAACTACCAGCGATTGGCACGAGGGCAGGTGGCTTAGGGATGTTTAGGGTGTTCTGGTCAACCGACCCTTCGTTTTTCGTGATACTTAACGGAAAGAGGGCACATCTGGTTGGAAAGGCTGCTGAGAGCATCTATTATCTAATGGATTATTACGCCCGAAGGCATGTCCTATCATCTGCGCGCAAACCGCGATGAACTGTCGTCATCTGGACTACAGGATTGATCGATCGATTAGGGAGAGGTTTGGTTATAACTAAAAATTCTTAAGTTAATATAACTTCCCTGTCTTTGTTGGTGTTAGTTTATTTTTAGAATCACGAATTATTACAATCTTCTCGTCATTTTATTTATTTCTTTAACTAATGGCAATCCAATCACTCTTATATTTTCCAGAAATCAAAACACGTTGTGAACGTCGTCGTTTGTAAGATGAAACCGGACAGGCATCCGGCCTGTTGGCCGGGTGGTGCAGCAAGCACTCTGCTCTGTCTCCTTCTTCTATGCCAAACGATCATCCTGCCATCCCGAGCTCAGCAACCACAAGCACAGCAACAATCGAACAACGATGCGACCCGGTTCAGCAGCAACAATCCACAACAGCAGGACCCATTTGGTCGACCAACCTACAATCCGTCCTACCAGTATGACCCGAATGCACCACGAACCGGCCAGGGAGGCGTCGGGACTGGTGGCATCGGCGTACAGCCAACGTCCGGTACCAACTATCAACCCAACTTCTACAACAACGATCTAAACAGCAACAACGTCAATAACCGAGACTCGAACAACATCGACAATCGGTATGATCCGATCAACCGGAACGTCGTCTTCCAGTCGACGACACCGCGCGATTATTTCTTCAATCGCCAAACGACTCCCCGTTCCCGGATTGGCATCAATCGTAATTCCCTCATCAACGACTATGGAGCCGGCAATCCGTTCAACCAGGGCATCACGTACTTTATCGTGGCCTCGCGATTCGTACGCCCCGGCCAAGTGTACAAGGTGTCGGTGTCGGTGTACGAGTCGCGCCGTCCCCTCAGCATCCGTGCCAGTATCTCACGGGACGGCGTAGAGATGAGCAGCGAGACGAAGGAGATCACGGTCGGTGTACCGGAGTCACTGTTGATGCGTGTCCCACCCACGAGCGTGGTGGGCGAGTATAAGCTACGGATCGAGGGTTCGCACGATCGCGACTTTGGTGGCTACGTGTTTGCGAACGAAACGAAGCTGATCTTCTCCCAGCGCTCGATGACGATCTTCGTGCAGACGGACAAACCGGTGTACATGCAGGGTGAAACGATACGATTCCGGGCCATTCCCATCACGACGGAGTTGAAGGGATTCGACAAGGAGATGGACGTGTATATGCTCGATCCGAATGGTCACATTATGCGGCGCTGGTTGTCACGCCAGTCGAACCAGGGTTCGGTCAGTCTGCAGTATCAGCTCTCCGATCAGCCCGTGTACGGTGAGTGGAAGATTCGTATCGAGGCGCAGGGACAGACCGAGGAAACCGTCTTCAACGTGGAGGAGTACTACCAGACCCGGTTCGAGGTGAACGTTACGATGCCGGCGTTCTTCTTCAGCACCCAGCGCTTCATCCATGGGCGCATTATGGCCAACTTCACGAACGGCACCCCGGTCAAGGGTAACTTGACGCTGAAAGCGACGATCCGTCCGATCGGATGGTTCAATCCGCAGGCCATCAATCAGATGAATCGCGTCGGTAATCTGGGTCGTCTGTCCAACAACCCGAACCTCCTGAACGTTCCGTACTATCAGCAGCGTGGCTATCAGGATGCGATCTACAACAATCCCCAGAACACCTACACCAGCCAGCTGAACCGTGATCAGAGCGCCAGTGCAGGCGTTGGTGGTTCCGGTATCGATGGGCAGCCGGGTTACGATGGACGTTACCCGTCGTCCTACCAGGATACGTACGTGATCGAGCGGCACCTGAACTTTGACGAAGAGTGGCCCTTCTGGATTAAGAAACCGGTGGAAACGGACGCCCAGTGGGATTCGTGGTCAAACACATACCGCGAGAGTCTACCTTTCCTGCGTTTCTTCAACGGTAGTTACGATTTCCGCTTCCCCATGTCGGAACTGGCCCAGCTCGTACCGAATCTGGCTGGCATGGAGATTCTGTTCACGGCACGGGTTGGGGAACGGTTCTACGATGAAATTGTCGAAGGTTACTCGCTGACGCGCGTCTACAACTCGTCCATTCGAATCGCGTTCTTGGGAGAATCGCCACAGGTTAGTATGCAGGTGAGGGAGGTTTAGTTGGAAACCGGAACATAACGCGTTCTTTCATTTACAGGTCTTCAAACCATCGATGCCATTCACCGTGTATCTGATCGCGGAGTATCACGATGGTTCTCCGTTACCGTTGAGCGAGTACAACCCGGGCCGAATGGAGGTGACCGGATCAATCGATAGCCGTTCGTCCGGTGGACGGAACACGCTCGAACCCCGCGTACTGCACATGTCCGAGAAGGCCGGTGTTTGGGAAATGAAAATCGATCTGCGCAACGATCTGAATCTGGAAAATACGAAGCAAACGAACGAGTTCCTGAACGAGATACAAACGATGCGCCTGACGGCTAACTACATCGATCCGTTCGGTGAGCGTGCATCGACGGAGCTATTGCTGCTGTCCCACTATTCGCCCAACAACCACAACATCAAGGTGTACACGAGCACGGTCGACGCTAAGGTGGGCGAGTACATTACGCTGCACGTTCAGGGCAACTTCTACCTGAAGCAGTTCGATTATCTCGTCATGTCGAAGGGCATCATACTGATCACGGGCCACGAGAACATGGATGGTGGTGTGAAGACGATGTCGATCACATTGAGCGCTGAAATGGCACCGGCTGCGACGATCGTCGTGTGGCACATTGGGCGCTACGGGAAGCTGCTGGCCGATAGTCTTACCTTCCCGGTGAATGGTATCTCGCGGAACAACTTCACGGTGTTCATCAACAACCGGAAGGCGCGTACCGGTGAGAAGGTGGAGGTTGCAATCTACGGTGAACCGGGCTCGTACGTAGGGCTTTCCGGTATCGAAAATGCGTTCTACACGATGCAGGCTGGTAACGAGCTAACGTACGCCAACGTTATCACGAAGATGCTTTCCTTCGATGAGCACACGAACGGGACGTTCAAGAAGACCTGGGTATCACACGAGGGTGATCCGGATGAGCTGGTTTACTATCCCGCTTCGACGTTCGGTATCGATGCGAATCGTACGTTCGAGTACGCGGGATTGGTCGTGTTTACCGATGGAGCGGTACCGATGCGTCCGTCGGCCTGTGATCGATCGCTCAACTACAGCGAGTGCCTGAATGGACGTTGCTACCGGAATGATAAGCGTTGCGATGGATATATGGACTGTGAGGATGGTACGGATGAGGCCGGTTGCAGTGCCCGCAACGAGACGCTCCTGCTCGAGTTCCGCAAGTATCGCTTCAATCGCATCCTACGCCAGTACCAGAATGTGTGGCTTTGGAAGGATGTGAACATTGGACCGCATGGAAGGTACATCTTCAACCTGGAGGTGCCACAGGTACCGGCACTTTGGGCCGTCTCAGCCTTCGGTATCAGTGGATCACGCGGATTCGGAATGATTCGTCGTCCGATCGAGTACGTCGGAATCCAACCGTTTTTCATTAACGTCGAAATGCCGACCACGTGCCATCAGGGTGAACAGGTGGGCATACGAGTGGCCGTGTTCAACTACCAGACGGTGGACATCGAGGCAACGGTCGTTCTGCATAGCTCACCCGACTACAAGTTCGTGCACGTCGAAGAGGACGGTATCGTGCGATCGTACAATCCGCGTACCTCGTTCGGAGAACATCAGTTCTATATCTATCTGCTGGCCCAGGACTCGACCAACGTCTATCTACCGATCGTACCAACGCGGCTCGGTGAGATCGAGGTAACGATTCACGCTTCAACACTGCTCGGAGCACATCAGATCAGTCGACGACTGACGGTGGAGGCCGACGGTTTGCCACAATATCGCCATCAGTCGATACTGCTCGATCTGCGTAACCGTGCCTATCTGGTGCAATATATGCACGTGAACGTCACCGAAACTCCCATCATTCCGTACGAGATCGATCGTTACTATGTGTTCGGTTCGAACAAGGCACGCATCTCGGTGGTTGGTGATGTGGTCGGTGCGATCTTCCCAACGATGCCGATCAATACGACCTCCCTGCTGACGCTGCCAATGGATGCGGCCG
>NC_064877.1:59913146-59923146 GCF_943734665.1 Anopheles aquasalis
AACTGTAAAGTTTAAAACCTCTATAATGAATGTAAAAAAAGTTTAAATGATGGATTTTTATTATCTTTTAAAACGGAAACTGCTAGAGTTATACAATACTCTTGATCCATCCAATAAAGGATGATATTCTAACGTGTATTCCCAGTTCTTTGGCCGGCACATCAGATATCACAATGCCCAGCAGGTACTGTGTCGTGGAGTTATCCTGTGGGTTTCTATGATACCAGACGAGTGGGCCTCCGGAAATGCTGCGTTGTGGGGTGCCATCGATGTCGGTGCACAGTTCGTTCGACTGAAGATCACGTCTACCAAGTTGTCGTAGCTCTTGACTACAGTCAGAGTTATACTTTGGGAAGTTTAATTCAAAGTTGCACATTGTTTCTGTTGAGGAAAGAGTGTTGAGTCTTGATTGGAATTCTTCATCGAGCATAGGACTCACCATCATCTGCCACCATTCGGTACAGCACCAGTGGTGTGTGCGTCTCGTTCTGCCACAAACAGATCGGGTATTTGCGGGCTGTTGGAACGATTGGTTGCACCAAGCGCACCAGGCCAATATCGTACTGAAGGGTTGTTGCATTGTAACCCGGATGAATGATCACTTCCTTGATGCCGACTGGCTTTGGGCGTGACCAGGTGGCATTGGGATTACCCTCGGCTACATTTACTAGAGTGGGGAAATTGCCGTTGGCCATCAGGCAGTAAGCAGATGATACGACGATACTTCGTGTGATCAGTGTACCAGAGCATATCCATTCCGTTGAGCCATCCTTGGTCTTCCAGCCGAGGTATACCTTAAATAAAGTAGCACACGGAATGTACCCTATTTTTTATGTTATCGCAATCCAGGACGGCTTACCGTATGATAAAAGTGATCAATTCGATCCGGTTGATATGATTCATACATTTCGTGGAACTGTTTGTAGCGGCTCTCACAATCATCCAACTCAGAGGCCGCCATGCTGGTACTGGTTTCATTTCGTATGTTATCATAAGGACAGCACACAACATCTTTGCCATTGCAGAACTGAATTTTTCGATGCGCTTGCACATCATACCGTACCTTTGGACATCGGTTTATGTTAACGCACAGCCCGGTACTTCCATCTGTTCCCGTGCAATGGGCTAGGTTACCCAGTTTCTTATTTAGCAGCGGGACCGAGTCCATCTTTTCACGATAATTCGGTAGCAGCACCGACTTGAGCCATTCGGAGTGATAACCTAATCGGGTCCCAAGTGCCGCTCGGCCGAAACCACAGTCTTTGCCAAGTAGATTCAGCGCATATATGTGCTCGAAATGACGTCCTAAACGCCAAATGTTTCGCCTCAATGGTGCTCCGTATAGCATTTCACACGATTCCGGAACCAAGAAGGGTTTATTTCGGAAACACAGATGCTCAGTTGTTACACCACGGCTAAGTCCATTAGAGTACTCCTCTGGTAATGTACAAGTGTCGTTGATCACGATATTGGCTCTAGGCGACAGCTGAACGATTGTTGGGTCTAATTAGAGTAAAGAAATCTTGTTGAAGTAGAGAATGTATTCAGTATAATAGCAAATACTCACCAATTTTGAGTTTGGGGGCGAAGTCATAATCGAATATATTCAAATCAATGCGACCGTGGCCAGTAACGTAGAATTGTGGTTTAGGTAGCTTATACGCGCTCCAAATACACGCTGGTACGAAGTCTTCCAATTTAGAAAATATAAACCGATCCTTCAGCTTTAAAATGGCGATATCATTGTAGAAGGAGTTTGATTTGTAAGCCGGATGCCGATGAACACGGACAATGTCGTTCCGGGTGTTCCTGAGCATGATGTGCGAAGGTTGATTTCTGTCAGAAGAGAATTCGTGTTCTTTAGCAATCTGATGATCCAGTGAATTTGTCTTTTTCTACCAACCTTCCAGCGATGGCACAACGGGCCAGTGTAACTATAGTATCCTCATCAATCACCACCCCATTACAGTTTGAGGGTACCGACGGGCTTCCAGCTGGCCAGTGAATCGACACGGTTTGGGTGGAATTGATTATGTTCATATGCGCATTGCCGGGGTTCACACCTTCCATGCCACCTGATACTTTTGTTACGATTTCATCTTCATATTCTCTGAGGCGGACGTAACGTAATGCACAGGCATACGGCTTGAAACTCCAATCTAGAAAGGTGCGATGAAGATGTAGAATGTTTTCTATTCTTTTAAGATTACCCTACCTCTTATAATCTCGCCACGTTTTGCAAGCTCTGCGCTTATCCAGGGAATATAAGGAGCTACCTTCATGTAAACACCTGGAATTGATTGACCGCATATGCTTCCAAACGAAGTAACGGCCACAACGAATGGAGTCATCTTGCCATTGTGCAGTAACTTCATCTGCAGTGGTCCTCCTGAGTCTCCCTTGAAGAAAGCAAACCGATTAGACGATATGTGAATGGGACTCGGATTTCTAATAACTCTTACGGGACAAGTATCCATTTTGACGTCACCGGCACACAAATGGTAGTTCATAAGTCCTTGCTTCAGTTTGCGATCGCCTACCTTATAGTGCTTATTACATTCTTCCGATTTGACTACTCCGAGTGATACTTTCAGAAGGATCGGTGTGGACTGCTCACCTAAGAAATAATAACATGTCTGTAGAATTTCCAGCAGAACTGAGAATCTTTTAGTGGCACTTACCGAACCCAGTTGCTCCCCAACCAGTGGCTTCCATCGTAGGGAAAGGTATTTCCTTCTCATCATTCCACAAGCATCCCGGTGCTACCGTGTCATGCAAGCTGAAGAAGAACAAAAGTAGACCGAAGGATATGTTAACTGACGTACACAAATTATGATCGAGCACTCTTACGTGACGTTCTTTTCTAGCCGCAGCAGGGCAAGATCATGGTAGCGCGAGCTAAAGCGATGCTCAGGATGACGTACAATTTCGACGATCTTTAGCTGCTGTGCGTATTGATCGTCCGTGTCGTCGTATAGGTTGATATCTCCAAGGCGAACCACATCGGGCGGAATGTTGCTAATAAAAGAGAGAAAGAAAACAACAATAACCAACAGGTCCATGGACATTCGCTTTCATCTTCTCCGCTCCTTTCACCCATCCTCTAGCCTCTTGTTACTATGCAGCTTATCACCGTTGGAAAACTTACTCATCATCCGCCACACAATGAGCTGCAGTAAGTACATAGTTCTCCCAAATCAGCGATCCGCCGCAGTCCCAACGGATTTTACCATCGCTTCCAGTCCATCCAATCGCTGCCATGTGCGCAAACTCGCGCAAATAAGCTGGCCTACCGAAGACTGGCTTAGGTTCCGGACCCTCTCCGAGTTTATAGTACCTCAGATGACAGTCTACGTAAAAGGGATGTAAAATGTGTTTGGTGTAGCAACTTAGAAAAGATCTAGCCTATTCTGCACCATACCATCAATCGCTTCTCGAATGTTTGGCAAGAAAGCCTCACTCAGGTCTTCATGGAGGCCCGATTCGATGGCGTCTAGCTCACCATAGCCTGTGAACCAAGACATCAATTATTTGTATGAGAAAAGGATCGTTTAACCTAATCTTGTTGAATGCACTCACTGAATCCGATGAACTGTGTAACGATCAAAAGGAGCAACTGTGCGCACAGCGCTTTCGTTGCGATTGCTGCCATTCTTCGGCAGTGCTCGCAGCTGAATGATCGTTCATAATAATCTTCCACCACTGCTGGGGTATCAAAGTTAACTCGTGATTTCGGACGAACCGACCATCCTGATTATGCTATAAGAAAATCAGCTGCCCATAGCGTACATTACTCATACAAGGGCTTACCAGCAATCAGTGCAGCAGCCCAGCTGTCCAGTTCCTTGGCACCCTTATCGGTAGTCGAAAACGATGCTACAGGGATCAAATAGTTAGAGCCAGAATACGAGATAATGAGTAGAGATACAGCGAACAATTTCGTTCCGCTTCATACTACCATGATCAAAAATAAACCGGAATTTGGTCATAAAAAGAAAAGTACTTGTTTTTTCTTCAAAATTCAAATTGTCCCCTTCAAAGTAGTCCCCGTCGGATGCAATGCACTAGTGCCAGCGTTTGATCCACTCCTCAAAACTTTTCTGGAACTCGGTTTTTGGTATAACCATTAGTGGCTCCGGCGATTTATGCTTTATCGTCTCCACACTCTCAAAACAAGTTCCTGGTAGTGGTTTTTTGAGTCAATTGAATAGCCAGAAGCCACATGATACGAGACCACCTTAATTGACAGGGTTGTTGAATGGTATTGGTGTTGTTTTTGACGAGAAACTCTCGAAAAATCAACGCATTATGAGATGGCGCATTATCGTCATGGAGAATCCACGAGTTGTGACCCCACCAAGGCAGATTTGTTTTTGCGGATTGATTCAAATGATATGTTGGTGGTCTCAGCTATCTCCCTTATCGTCAATTTGCCCTTTTCGATCAACAATTTTCGGATTTTATCGACGTTTTCGTCAGTTTTGGATGTCAATGGCCTTCCAGGACGACAATCGTCCTCAACAGCCTCACGACCACTTTTAAAGCGTTCATACCACTGGTACACCTGTGTTTTTGATAGAGTATTGTCATCATAACACTTTTGTATCATTTGTAATGTGTCGGAACACTCAATTTCATTTTTAACGTTGTTCATGTTTTGAATCAATTTTAAAAATCGCCATGACGTAAAAACTTAATGCAAACAAATCTCTGCTGTAAACGTAAATGAAGAGCTGGAAAGCTGAAACTTGGCATGTACATCACTAATAGAGCCGTCAACATAATAAAAAAAAACAGAATTCAAAATTGATAAGCCCGCGCGGAATAAATTCAAAATTCCGGTTTATTTTTGATCATGGTAGTATTCTTTTCATGGTTTCTTGACCACCGGTTGACAATTATTCCGTTAGGCAAGGCATAACAAGGCATAACAAAACCATACACAGGCTTAATATTGCTCTTGTAATGTTCGTTAATGTTGCTGTGTAATCCAAAATAACCTTGCGGCTGAGCTTTGATTGTCTTTCCACTAAAGAACAGCAAAAAGAACAGTAGCGGAATTACTACTGACAACTGCTATGGAAAGTTAGTTTTTTTTATTATCTTTTACGAAGGATATTGCTTGTGCTATACAATACTCTTAATCCAGCCGATATACGATGAGATTCTAACGTGTATTCCAAGCCGCTGAGCCGATAAAGCAGAGCTAATAATGCCCACCAGATACTGGGTTGAAGAGTTGTCATTCGGATTTCTATGGTACCAGATGAGCGGATCTCCGGAAATGCTACGTCCTGGTATACCATCGACGTCGGTGCACAGATCATTAGACTGAAGCTCACGTCTACCAAGATGCCGTAGGTCTTGTCTACAATCGGAGTTGTACTTTGGGAAGTTTAGCTCAAACCTACTCACATAGTCATCTGTAGAAGAATGTAGAAGAATCACGTACATTAATAATAGTCTAGTTACTTTGAATATTTTCACCAGCTAAGGACTCACCATTGTCTACCATTCGGTACAGCACCAGTGGTGTGTGCGTCTCGTTCTGCCACAAACAGATCGGGTATTTGCGAGCTGTTGGAACGATTGGTTGCACCAAGCGCACCAATCCAATATCGTACTGAAGGGTGGTTGCATTGTAACCCGGATGAATGATCACTTCCTTGATGCCGACTGGATTTGGGCGCGACCAGGTGGCATTGGGATTACCCTCGGCTACATTCACTAGTATTGGTAGGTCGCCGTCTGCCAGCAAACAATAAGCGGATGTTATAACAACACTTCGTGTGATCAGTGTACCAGAGCATATCCATTCCGTTGTGCCATCCTTGGTTTTCCAGCCAAAGTATACCTAAAATAAAGTAGCACATGGAAATGTAGCCTTATCTTTTGAATGGAATCGCAATCCAGGACGGCTTACCGTATGATAAAAGTGATCAATTCGATCCGATTGATATGGTTCATACATTTCGTGGAACTGTTTGTAGCGGCTTTCACAATCATCCAACTCTGAAGCGCTCATGCTGGTGCTAGTTTCATTTCGTATGTTATCATAAGGACAGCACACGATCGTACCACCATTGCAGAACTGAACGTTACGTTTCGCTTGCACATCGTAGCGTATCTTAGGACATCGGTTTACGTTAACACACAGTCCCGTATTTCCGTCTGCTCCCGTGCACTGATCAAAATCGTTCAAATCCGTATTAAAGAACTGCACTGAGTCCGATTCATCGCGGTAATTTGGTAGCAGCACCGACTTGAGCCATTCGGAGTGATAACCTAATCGGGTTCCAAGTGCCGCTCGGCCGAAACCACAGTCTTTGCCAAGTAGATTCAGCGCATATATGTGCTCGAAATGACGTCCTAAACGCCAAATGTTTCGCCTCAGTGGTGCTCCGTATAGCATTTCACACGATTCCGGAACCAAGAAAGGTTTATTTCGGAAACACAGATGCTCAGTTGTTACACCACGGCTAAGTCCATTAGAGTACTCCTCTGGTAATGTACAAGTGTCGTTGATCACGATATTGGCTCTAGGAGACAGCTGAACGATTGTTGGGTCTGAAACGGGGTAAAGAGAGGTTGGTGAGCAAAGAAAAGCAAGAAAAGGTGAGCAATGAAAAAAAAATTTGTGATAAAAGAATCTAGATGCAGAATATACTCACTTATTTCCAGCTGGGCGTTGGAGTAAGAATCGAATTTATTCAAATCAATGCGACCATGCCCGGTAACGTAGAACTGAGGATCGGGTAGGTTATACGCACTCCAAATACATGCCGGTACGAAATCTTGTGAGAATGTAAACCGATCCTTCACCTTTAAAATGGCGATATCATTGTAGAAGGAGTTTGGTTTGTAACCCGGATGCCGATGAACACGGACAATGTCGTTCCTGGTGTTCCTGAGCATGATGTGCGAAGGTTGAATCCTATCGGAGAGAATTCGTGTTCTTTAGCATTCTGATGATCCAGTGAATTTGTCTTTTTCTACCAACCTTCCAGCGATGGCACAACGGGCCAGTGTAACTATGGTATCCTCATCAATCACAACACCGTTACAGTTTGAGGGTACCGACGGGCTTCCAGCTGGCCAGTGAATCGAAACGGTTTGCGTAGAGTCAAATATGCTCATGTGTGCCTTGCTTGAATCGAGATTTTCAAAACCACCCGATTTACTTACAACGACATCGTCTTCATACTCTCTGAGGTAGACGTAACGTAATGCACAGGCATATGGCTTGAAACTCCAATCTGGAACAGCGCGTTGAAGAAGTTTGAGCGTTTACTTTGCAAACATCTGTTTCAGCTATAAATTATCCTACCTCTAATGATCTCTCCACGTTTTGCAAGCTCTGCGCTTATCCAGGGAATGTAAGGAGCTACCTTCATGTAAACCCCAGGATTCGATTGACCGCATACGCTCCCAAAAGAAGTAACGGCCACAATGAATGGAGTCATCTTGCCATTGTGCAGTAGCTTCATCTGCAGTGGACCTCCTGAGTCTCCCTTGAAGAAAGCAAACCGATTAAACGATAGATATGTGAATGGGGCTCGGATTTCTAACAACTCTTACGGGACAAGTATCCATTTTGACGTCACCGGCACATAACTGGTAGTTCATGAGTCCTTGCTTCAATCCACGATCGCCGACTTTATAGTACTTGTTACATTCTTCCGATTTGACTACTCCGAGTGATACTTTCAGAAGGATCGGTGTGGACTGCTCACCTAAGAAATAATAACATGTCTGAAGAATTTCCAGCAGAACTGAGAATCTTTTAGTGGCACTTACCGAACCCAGTTGCTCCCCAACCAGTGGCTTCCATCGTAGGGAAAGGTATTTCCTTCTCATCATTCCACAAGCATCCCGGTGCTACCGTGTCATGCAAGCTGAAGAAGAACAAAAGTAGACCGAAGGATATGTTAACTGACGTACACAAATTATGATCGAGCACTCTTACGTGACGTTCTTTTCTAGCCGCAGCAGGGCAAGATCATGGTAGCGCGAGCTAAAGCGATGCTCAGGATGACGTACAATTTCGACGATCTTTAGCTGCTGTGCGTACTGATCGTCTGTGTCGTCGTATAGGTTGATATCTCCAAGGCGAACCACATCGGGCGGAATGTTGCTAATAAAAGAGAAAACGAAAACAACAATAACCAACAGGTCCATGGACATTCGTGTTCATCTTCTCCGCTCCTTTCACCAATCCTCTAGCTTCTTGTTACTATGCAGCTTATCACCACTGTAAAACTTACTCATCATCCGCCACACAATGAGCTGCAGTAAGTACGTAGTTCTCCCATATCAGCGATCCGCCGCAGTCCCAACGGATTTTACCATCGCTTCCAGTCCATCCAACCGCTGCCATGTGCGCAAACTCGCGCAAATAAGCTGGCCTACCGAAGGCTGGCTTAGGTTCCGGACCCTCTCCTAGCCTGTAGTACCTCAGATGACAGTCTGTGAAGGTAAAAAATATAATGTATTCGCACAATTACGAAGATCTAAGCATATGTTGCCCTGGCCCTACCATCGATTGCTTCTCGAACGTTTGGCAAGAAAGCCTCACTCAGTCTTTCATCCAGATCAGCGGTGGTAGCATATAGCGATCCATAGCCTGTGAAGCAGAAGACCAAGCATTTGCTTAAGAATTTTATTTTACTTTGTACTTACTGCTTTCACTCACTGAATTTGATATTTTGTATCACGATCAAAAGGAACACCTGCGCACACAGCGGTGTGGCGATTGCTGCCATCCTTTAGCAGTGCTCGTAGCAGAATGAACGCTTTGTGCCTTCTTCCCCCACTACGTTGGTGTCAATCACAAGAGCTAACGCAGGCCAACCGGTTTCTTTGAAGCTTCGGTTGTGATTAGCACAGCGACCTGTATTTTGCCGAGGGGAATTCCGTTGTCCGACGCGTACGTGACTCACTCATATGTTCCAAACATTATGAATCGAATGTTTCGGTGCCCTTGTCCGTGACCAAAAACGATGATAGACGAACCACGTGGTTAGAAGATGCATGCGAGAGGATGTGCTAAAGCAAACAGCCTCCCTTAGTTAGCGTTCTTATCATGTTTTCTTGGTTTGATTGACCATAGTCATGCAGGTGAACCGCGTGCAATAATTGTTTGTTTGTTTATTTTTTCGAGCGATATAGTGAGATATTTTGACCAAGACGATCAGGCACCAAAAAAGCATTGGCGAAGAATGGTGTTAAAACGTAATAACTTGATCAGACTTGCTCTAACTATCTCGCGAATGTCACTAGAACCGGTTATTTTTTTGGTACAATCTTTGGTTCAATCTTTGTCGAAACTAACGATCCAGAACAACTATCAATCTGCTCGAGGGTATTGTGATGACGATTGTTTTCGTGCCGGCGGCGACGTTCGTTTCCGTTTCTTTCGGTTTTTGGAAACACGTGGGAAAATGCTGAAGGTAAACACCAAAACACCAAACGCAATCGCTACACTTCTAGGCCGTACCTCTTTGTTTACTACATTCCATACTAAATTTACCAGCGATCGAAGTTTGATCTCTTTATTTGATCGAAGTGTTAATGTTTAACTCGGTCTTCAAATGGCATGAAAAGGTAGCGACTCGACCCCATTGGTGCCTTAAATATAAAAATCTGAAGTCAGCTGCAGGGTCACAGGTATGATTCTCGTGCGATTACAGGAGAAAATGTAGGACTGTTGCCAACTGAACAAGCGATTGTTGGCGTAACGATTACCTGTTCGAAGGTTGGGCCAATTCGTACCAACTGGGCCAATTCGTACCAACGTATAAAATTGTTAGATATGATGTAAAAAATAGTATTACTGTGTAAAAGAGATTATAGTGTAAAAATATCTGACCGATTAGAGTATACTCAGTTCCTTAGAATTACGTCGGTTTATATTTTAAATACTTAGTGAGACTATTGAGTGATGGGGAAAGCTACTTTAACTGATTATGAAAGTTAATGTAGTAGCAGTAGGCGTATATTT
>NC_064877.1:59928146-59943146 GCF_943734665.1 Anopheles aquasalis
CCGAACGCCGGTTACCGAAAAACGTAATAAGGGAAACCCATAAACCCATCGACGCTGGCCACCGTGCGCAACTGGCCACCGGCCAGTTAGCCAGCAATCTGCAGAGAAATCTGGAGCTGAGACTGAAGCGTCGGGCATCGCAGCATCTCGCGCGAGTGGCGTGCAGCCGCAATTAAGCTGGCGTCAAACGAATGAACTAATAAATATGCCGGTATCATAATCAAAACACTGATTCGACCTCACTCGCTGTGTGGCCGGCGATACCGGTGCAAGACGTATCGGTGGTTTCGTAGTTGAGGGAGGGGGGATTGCCTAAAAATATTCGTAATGTTTACGCGAGAACGAGCTGCGGCAAGAAGAGAACCTCTGCCAGCCAGAAAGGGGTTTTTGGTAAACGTCGCCTGAACTTGGCACTTGGAACGTTGGGCGTCCTATTTATAGGGACCATTTCAAATTGTCCCCAAACACATACACATACACATGCACACGTAAACGTACGCCCCGATAGGCGCTCTTCTTACTCGTGGTGCGCTGAAGTGCAGTGCGCCCGACGCTCTGACCCCCAGATTGCAGCCAACCGGAGCACTTTCCTATCAGGTATCAGGGGGTTAAAACATGGTCGAGTTTATCTTATCACATGGTGGCCGACGGAAAAACAAACAACACGCACCACACGCCTTGGTCGCACCATCGCAGACGAAGGAATCTTGCTGCGAAATTCATTATACCGCCAGAAGGGTCACAGCTGAATGTCATCGCCCAGTGGAGATGGTCCCGGGTTCTAGCGTCGGGAGCAGGGCGCTGCTTACCATTACTGCTGAGATGACTGCAGTGTTGCTGTGTTTCACTCGGTGGCTCGGCGCTTTCACGATAACTAATCACAATCACGCTGCTGGTGTTGCTGATGATGAGTCTCCCCTCCACCCGGGGATCGGACCCATACGGTACGTTCGATTAACGTCCAAACGATGATAGCACCTGGCGCTCTATCACTAGATCACCGAATGGTCAGACCGTTATGTAATGCACCAACCGGACGCATCCGGCAAAATGTGTCGCAGCAATCGGCGGTGCAAACGTTGTCGACCGCAGGTGCCGTTGGGCGTCAAGTCATTCGGCCAGGCAAATTCGTTGCCACGCCACGGTTCGTTGTTCACACACTTCACGCGGTTAGCGAGACGGACGACGCGCTACTGGCCCGCGACTGACCGGCTTGGCTTGGTTTTGGGATCCACACCCGGACTTGATTGACGCCCGATCGTCGCGTC
Organism: Anopheles aquasalis; assembly: GCF_943734665.1. Classification (NCBI taxonomy): domain Eukaryota; kingdom Metazoa; phylum Arthropoda; class Insecta; order Diptera; family Culicidae; genus Anopheles; species Anopheles aquasalis. Next base: position 59,929,415 of record NC_064877.1, read on the forward strand.
GAATCCTCCGTCGTGTGCGTCCGATGGGCTGGTTGGGTCCGATGTTGGGCCCCCTCCCGAAGATAGTCCTTCACGCTATTCAGATAAAAATACACACATGCGCTACGCTCGCGCACGTGTCCGAGACCATCGGAGATCGTCGAGGTGACGGAAAATTCGGAGGCGTCCCACTGGTCCGTTTGGCTGCTGCAGCGCTACTGAGTGTGGCGATCGAGGCGAAGCGAGCGAGCTGTGATGCAGCTGTTGCGGCCCACTGAGCACATGAGCGATACCTCGCGGCTTCGGCTCCGGCTAGACTAAGCGTGCGCAAACGCTAACGACGCCGACCACGCTGCCCTGTACTGATAAATCACCGGCGCAACTGTGGTGCGATAATCGTCACACCAAGATTATGGGCATGGCGTCCGGGGAAATGTCAGGTGGAATTGTTGTACTTAATCGATTGGTTTACGTATACTTGAGCGTCTTAATTAGTCAATCGGTTTGTGGTTAATGGTTCGAGAAGCACTTTCCATGACCAGTGCAACATTGTATTTTTGCTAGAAATGGACTGGTTGAAGATACTAAAGATCATGTATCCCGGATCAATTCGTATTGTACGGAGGCTGCGAAGATTAAACGGCTTTATCCGTTTAAGTTAAAGTTTAAGTTTGTTCATTTATTGATAAACAAGAATGACATTGAACGATACTGGAATTTCAAACAACATTTTCGTTTTAGAAACATACACCGAGAATAAAATCAAGACGTGGTAGAGGATTCATGATTTTTTAATTTGTTTTTGAATACTTGCTTCACACAGCAAAGTCCATTAAAGCGATTTGTAGTCGTGGCTTTTGGCTGTAAACGTTGTTTTTTTTCTGCCGCCATGTGTCTTACCTTTGGCTACCATCGGTAACGAACACAGGCAACAACGTACAAGCTACAGGTAACAACTCGTGTTTCCAAAAATGTGCCTCAAGGACGATCATCCACAGCGGTGATACGAGGATCCTTCGACGCTTAAAGGAAAACATACAGAGCATCACCGAAGAATCATTGCTAATGATCTACCCGCCCGCGAAAGGAAAGCAATGCCGTGGCAATGGGTAGAACAATCCTTCCAAGTAGGTAAAACGGGAGCGATCGAGTCGAGTAGTTCAATTTCGTTAAAAACGATTTGGATAGAACATACGTATACCTATGAAAGTGTATTCGCGTGTTTGAGAAGTAAAAATATATTCTATCGAAGCGGCAAGCGGTACCTAATCAGACGGGAGGCTAGTTCCATGGATTCACGAGCATAGAACTAGCTTTTAGTCATGCGCCAGTGTAGTTGATGATCAGGAAGAAGTGTTTAGCACATCTGCATTTGTGGTTGTTTTCTCTTAAATAGCAAATTTGATCTACATTTGATTTAAAAGCATGAAAACCAAATAAGCATCAAATATTGTTTGCTGTTCCGAAGGTTCAGCTCATTCGTTTATTCGATACGATTGCCTAATTTCAAATAACATCTTTCGATCATTAGTAACAATCTCTGCATTGGCTGATTTTTTTTCGCTTTATTCAAATGATTTAAAAAAGCTTCGATACTTTTATTTCAATTTCTAGGTAATGAAGTTAATTTTTATTCGATATAAAACTACAAATTAGTCCCAAAAACTATAATATTGCATTGGTCCAACAAAAAAAAATCTAATGTCATTCTATTGCGTTCGTTGAAAAGGGTAATCATCTCAAAACAGTAGCACCATCGTGGCTCCCTTAACTATTTAACCTTGATCTTGCGCTGCTGACGTAGGCCAACCAGGTCAGCCACTGCCCTGACTACCACTATAGCGACCCACAAAACGATTAACACGAACAGCACAGCCAACAACCATAGATCCACCATCGTATAAACCCACCACGGTTGCTCCTCTACACCCGATTTCATATGCGGTGCCCCGTGATGCCGCACAACATACTCGATCCAGTAGACGGCCGCACTAAGCGGTTCGATTGGGTTGTCCCGAAAGATGGCTGACAGTCGATTTGCCTGCTGCTGGAACGATACGTCGTCGAGAATCCGTTCCATCGTCGACTGCAGCCCCTCAACCGTAACATTGATAATGCTCAGCGTCAACCCCAGTCCAGCCTTCTCGAACTTGTGTGCGTTCTGATGCTGGTCACCGTAGAACGGCATAAACAGAACGGGCCGGGCCCAGTAGATGGCCTCCTGCGTACCGAATAGGCCACCGTGCGATACGAACAGCTTCAGATTCCGATGGGCCAGTACGTCGTTCTGCGGTAGCCAGCGTTGTAGCATCACGTTCGGCGGTAGATTCGGAATCCCGCCGGCTGCTTCCCACTTCCACAGGAACCGATAGTGCGCTAGGTTGCGGAACACCGATAAGAACACGTCGAGTGTTGTCTGTGGCATGTCCGAGCTGCGAAGGAACGTACCGAAGTTGATGTAGATGAAACCATCGGTGGCGGAGTCGAGAAAAGTCTGCAGATGAAAAAAGGGCAGGAAAGAAAGCTGAGCATCAAGCGTGAACGTTCGAATCCAATCAATCGCTACCTTTATCTCGCTCGGTAAGGGTTTCGGTGGACGAATGTGCAGCCCCGCAATCTGTACCATACGATCGATCCGAGGACGCGGTTTCGTGGTGACGATGTGTGTATTGAGCAGCGCAATACTGATATTCCGCTCCAGAGCCACGAGAGAAGGCAGAGCTCCGTGGGTTGCCTCCAGATGGCCAAAGTGTTTCCTTGCAAGCGCCGTCTGAGCTGGTAGATAGTAGTACTTCCTATTGAACAGATCCCACAGCGACAGGAACACGTTGTACGCGCGCTCCTGCAACGTCATGTCGTTCTCGAACTCCAGCATAAAGTGTGGCACGTGAGACCACGGTGTCAGCATGCCGAAAGATTGATCCAGGAAATCCGTCTGCCCGAGTGTGTCTGTAGGAGGCAAAGGGTAAAGCAATAGCACCACATTTTCTATTCGATGCAACGCAAATGACTCACTGATCGTCACAATGGGCACACGGTACTGGTAGGCGAGCATCAGGAAGCTCTCCTGGACAAACTCCTCGGCGATCAACAGATCGAAGCGCTGCCCCTCGGTGCGCAAGAACTCACGCACGTTCTCACTCTCGAACGCATGTTCGCTCGTCTCCAACCCTAGCTTCCACAGGATGGACATCTTGAAGAAGGGATTGCTGAACGAAGGTGACTTAAAGAACTCATCCATCGGCAGTCCGTTCGCCTCGAAATCGTACATCGGTTCGATCAGCACCTCGCGATAGCGCTGCGCTTCCCGATACTCATCGGCCGATCGCAAACGATAGCTAGTGATGGCTGTGACTGTGTGGCCCCGATGCAGCAGCTCGTTGATGACATGCTCGAACATCAACCAGTGGCTCATACCAGGGAAAGTGGACACGAGCAGAATGTTAGCCGCCTCGGTGCACCAGTGGCCACCGAAGAGACCAGCAGCCACCACCAGGAGCAGCACTTTCAGCCTCTAGGAAGATGCAGAGAAAAAGGTTAACAAAACACGATGTAATTGCAAGAAGATAACGGAATAGTTTCGTCTTACCATTTGTGGAACAGAAACCTTTTCGGGACGACAAGCACTGCGCTCAACGGCACCTGATTCACGCGAGCGATCGTCACAGACAGCAGCCTCGACCGAGAAGAATGATGGCTCTGAGCGTTGCAGCGATGATCACCCTCGGCGTGCTCATCTCTCTACACCCTTTATCTATCCGAAACGCACGGTACCGATGTATTGGTACTGACTTCTGAGGTCGCTACGAAGAAAGGGTGAAGCGAAAGAACCGATGATTTGCTCTGTGCCGTTAAGATGCCGTTAACGACCGGCCGGCGGGGATGTCTTGATGCTGCTGGTGCTACAGCAACGCTTGGCACTGTAGTACCCTCTCCACCGACTCGCGCCTTTGTGGGATGCTGTCTCCGGAGAGAAGATGACGCTGAAGATGACGGTCATAAAAAAAGGACCCGGCAGATGGTTGGTTGGTTGTGTTGGTTATCCATCATTATTTCGATTATGGTTCTTGTGTCGTGTTTGGTGGATCTATCTTGCTACGTCGAGCGATGGAGAGTGAAGTGCGAATCTTATTTTTGGATTTAATTAGGCGATTTAATGTTTTCGGTTTTGAATTTTATAGAAATGAACTGAACAGGTTTGGTAATTTATGAAAAGATTGGTACGCACAAATTAATTGCTAAATGACGTATTTAGGAAGAGTAACATAATAGTTGATATGCAAATCACAGTGGCATTAAAACAACGGTAAGAAAATCAGGGCATTCCGAATCAGCAAATTCATTCAAATAAAGATATTTCTGGCAAGTTATAAGCAAAATGTAGCGCATATCAGTCATTGAACGCCCCAAATATGAAGAAAAATCTTCTTCATGAAGACAGGACTGCTTGTCGGTTGTTGCATGCGACAATTAAGTAAGTAGTTGGAACAAGAATCATCACCAAATGAAGAAAGAAGATATGAATAGAATACCTGTAAGGAATGTTATAAATGAACAAAGAAATGTTAGATATGTTACAAAATTGATTTTTTTTTAAAACGAAAAAAATCGATTTAGAATTCGTTCATACGTCTACGTCCGTAGACGGTTTAGACTAGAAATCTGTTGTTCATGGTTTAATAGTTCAATCTACTGAGAAGAAAAGCAAAGCATCTTGCTTCATTTTCTCTCATTGATTTTCTGTCTCGGTAAATAAACAGCTGAAAATTCTTTAAACCCAACCATTTGAACAATTTTCAACGATTTATTTTTACAGTGAAATACCTTTTTCTATTTGAAGTAACTTATGGAAACTCCTTGTTTTGCCTCAACTAAACAATTTTGTTTTTATAGACTTAAGTTAAGGAAATAAATATATTTAGCTTCGTAATAAATTATTTGTCTTATTTGTAATCTTTCTATCCTAGGGTGTTACATTTCTTCAAAAATACTTGACGATGTATGATGATTTCAATGATTGAATCCGATAACATTCTTTTCTTCCTCCTAATTACCAAATTTACACCCCATGTCTACTTTTCAAACTTCCTCCGCCTCTTCCGTGTCGCTTTAAATCCTTAAATTGACGAAATTGGATTACGATCTTCGATTAGGATTCGGCTGACCCACGGCGCTACCACCATAAACCGGCATTGCCGAAAGCAACGATAAATCGCATTCCACTGACCGCTACGTTCTGTTGGTTCACTGCATCTCCTTATCGGCCCTCACTAATAAGGAACGATCGTATCGGTCAGTGAAGAGCGATAAGCCAATTGCTCAATATTTGGCAGCCCCCGTGGGCACAATCTTTGAACACTCCCCAAAAAACGAACCAACATCGTTTTTCTTCCAGGAAAATTCGACAAATCCGCCGGCACCGAACACCCTCATACGAGTCCCCTCGTATACTCGGTCCGCACGCGCATTTGGCGCAGACCCGAAGACGGGCGAGCGAAAAACAACCCGGGACCGAACCGACGACGGGGACAGGAAACTCCCGCACACAAAACCTTCCCCCAAAAATCGTGCGCAGCACGAGCACCAAGCCGCGATGCTGCTGTGATCGCAACCGCTGCTCCCAAGTTGCTGCTCATCAGTTGCGACCAACCTTTCGACCGTAACGGATGCCATCTGTTCACCGCGTGCTGGCCGTCGGTGAGGTGGAAAATCAAGTCCAAACCGGTGTTTTTCTCTGGGTGTGCCAAGAACGGTGAGCTTGCTGAGCATGCAAGAAAAAAATCCAGCCCCAAAATCCAGCTGACCAGTGCGCGAATGAATTTTAATGAATCGAGCACGCGCAAAGTATAAACAGACGCACTTGGGCCGTCGCGATTTCCGAACATCATTTTCCATCCCCTGGCGCCCGGTGAAGGTGGAAAATGCGTGGAAGCAGCGGATTTTCGGATTAAACTTTTCGTTCGCGTGTGTGCGAGTGTAACGGAAAATGGGATGCTCTGGCAGCAGAAGGAAAGTGAAAATGCCAGAGAGGGAAAGTGAGAGGGAGAGTGCGCATTAAAGAGAGAGAGAGAGAGAGAGAGAGCGAGAGCAAGAGAAACCAAAGTAAAGATGATCCTCCAACACGAGCAAGCGCCGGGCTAGCGTTTTGAACGGTTAAGTGGAAAACACGGTGACGGTTCAAACGGGAACCGTCGTCCCCGGCGAATCGTCATCTTCTTCCCTGGTGGAAAACGCGGGGTGGGATGCTGGGTGAAACACCGGGAGGGGAATTTATTTTTGTCAACCAATTCCGTTCCGAGGAGTGCCGAGGCAGCACGGCGCATCACGGCTTCGTCAGAGCCAAGGCGGCATCGCTCCTTCCATCGCCACCAGGCGTAGAGCAAAGTCTCGTCGTCCGCCATCCGAGAACCGTCACATTTGCGCTCGCGACTGTCCACAGAGAACAGTGCTGGTGCTGGCACTCGGGACCACGTTTCGTCACCGCGAGCAACGCGAAGTGGATCAACTTAAAACGGAAACGGAACCACGACGGCACGTTGCTGTTCTTTCGCAAATCGCATCGCAACCGTGCGGCGTGAAGAGTGTCTTTTGAAGTCCAGAGTGTTTCGAGTGTTGCGAGGTGATAAGTGTGCGCAGCAGCTTCCAGTGGTACGTGGGAATCGGAAGTTATGTTGCGTGAAAAACGCAAGAAAAAACCGCGAACCGCGAACCGCGAACCGCGATCGTCGCGATCCTTCCGCTCTACGAACGAAGAGATAAAGTGACTCACCACGCCACCGCAGATCACGATGATTCACGGTGACAATCACGGCATGTCGTTACGGTTGTGGCCACGACGGCCACGATTGCGACGGCGACGGCGACGACGACGACGACATTCGCATTTAAGTTTAGCTCACTCCGTGAACGAACACACACGGGCGTTTGTTGTGATCCGTCCGTGTACCGTCGTGGCCATCGTGCGTGACAGTATTTTATAAACGCGAGCGCCCCAGCGAGGGAGCGAGGCGGTGCGGCGGGCTGTAATAAGTCACCAGCACCAGCATCAGTTTTCCGGAGCGAACCGTGACGTGCCTTGGGCGACACATTAGGGTCCATGGGCCGCGACTAACCGCGTGTCTTGTCTCTGTCCAACCATTTTGGGGGGGGGGGGGGGGGGGCAGGGTGTCCCATTGGAGCAAACGGTGTGTCTGTGTGGGGATCTTTATTTATAGCCGCACGGACCAACAACCTAAAGGGAAGGGCGCACGGTGATCCCGGACTCGATCGCGCCCGGCAAGTCCCGGAATTGCGACCAAAAACGTAAGAGAGAGGCCAGAGAGGGAGGAAGGAAAGGGGAGGAGGTGGGAACTGCAACTCCATCCTGGAGCACGAGGCAGATGATGATCTGCAGCAGCATCATTATGCGCACTCCAGAAGATGATTCGCGCGCCGGATATGAGCTGCAACACCACGGACGGTGCTGCCTTCCTTGCCTTTTTGGGACCTACAACTCAACCGCCCTATGGGAGGACATTATAGGGAAGTGAAACACCCGAAGAACTTAAATCTGTCTGCTGCTCGTTTCGGTTTCTTTCGCCCCCCCCCCCCCCACCCCACCCGAGAACACATCCAAGGCGCGCCACGCCAGGAAGCCGTATGTCTTGTCAATCGTCAAACCGTAACCTCGCTGCAGCCTCGACGACTGCGGGTGATGGCCGTGCGCGCGTTGTGATGCAATTATTTCGGAAATAATAATTTGGTTTCCGCTCCCGGGGCCGCTGAACCTGGAGAGCAGCCGTGTGCATGCCGGAAGAGTTCGCGAGCGTGAGCTAGTCTCGAGATGGGCGCCGACGAGGTACTGGTTGACGTTCCCCCCGGTCCTTGTACGTTGACACACCCTGCCAGATCGAACGGACTGCGGGGAGCTAACGGGCTCGGGATGATGTGGAAGTAGCGTAACAAAGAGGCGCACTCTACTCCTGCAATGATGCGTAACGGTGCGTAAGGGGTGTTCGGTTACGCAGGGTACGTACCGGTCTTGATGTTGGCTCCCAGTCCGCCCCCCCATTCCGCTGCCCAGATCGTTTTTCAACGTGCGATTCGATAGAAGAAGAGTGTATTTGAAAACGCAGACAGAACCCCCAGCCCACCGCTACGACCCCGTATGCTCTGGTTAAAAGTGGATTAATTACCTTCAGTACACCCACGCACACACCCTCCCCCAGCACCAGCCCCTTTTTGGCCACTTGGCTAGTCGGACAGAAGTCTCACATTTGAAGACGCATCGCGATCGCTGCCGCCTCTCAAGTGCTCAATGGTTGGCAGCGATAGAGTGATCTGCAACGAGGGATTCGATGCTTCGCTCGCAGATCTTCTTTGTCTGATCGTTGGATCGAAAATTGATTGCAATTGTAGCGGATCGGATCGGAACTGGTGCGAGATGCGAGTGGGATGCGTGGTCAACGGGAACGCCCCTCATATACTAGAGGGTACTTAAGCCATCAGCGATCTGTTGACGGGTTTGTTGAGAAATTTAAGAGAGTGGCGCGCAACGAACGCATTTGGTCATTGTCAAGATTGCCACGATTGGGTTCTGCAAGGTCTAACGAAGATTCTTGAGGCTAACACTAAGACGTTTTCTTTTGTGGTATTGATGTAGTCAGTTCGATTCGCTGGTGAAATTAAACACACGTCCAGGACAGTTGTCATACAAAACATGTTGTGTAACTTATTTAGAATAATAAAGCTACTAGAGAGGTATTTTTGTGCGAACACATCAACGAATATAAAGGTCATTCGATCAACATATTTAATGTTATTCTTTTGTACTGGAAACTTTACCAGCAAACATCATACACCGATCTTTGGTACAAGCAACATTCAAGACTCTAAAGATACACAACAGTTCCAAATAACGTCCCGTACTCTTCGCCGTTTTCTCGAATCTCTTAATCGTTACCATAAAGTGACGCGCCACATAAGTCATTCTTTTATTGTCATCAGCTAATCCCCGATACTTTGCAGCACCTAATTTATGGGACATTGAGCCGCCCCAAGCTAGGGCTGAAATTGATATCCTGATAGCTTCCAGAGATACTTTGAATACCTTCCTGGCGACGACGACGACGAGGAAGACGGAGAGTCTTCCGTGGCCCCCAAAAAAACACTACCTTCGCCATTACCAGACGATGAGAGGGCCAGAAATTTATGGCTTCACTGGGCAGAATTGAAACGACTGAAGAGTGAGAATAACGGGGGGTGGGCCAAATTTATGAATCTTCCCCCAGTTCTGGGTTGAATCATCAAAGCAACAACAAGCACTGCTCTCTGTCGCTCTTTCTCCTCGGATTCGTGTCGATTGACATTCGCTGCACATTCGGGCTCCCCGGTCCCCTTGTTCAAACATCATGTTTAGTTAGCAAAAGGGAGCATTATACATGGCGCACGTGGTCCATCTCCGAAGCATCCTTAGATGTTGGGATTATGTATCGGTAACAGCAGACAAACCGACACAACACGCGCGCTTCGCTACTGTTTGATCATTAATTTTTCCCTAACTCTTCCGATCAACTTCTTGAGTGTCGCTCGCCGTCACCGTTCTGCTTAGATGTCGTTTGATGTCTCCTCAGGTTGTCGCACTCCATGGCCATGGTTTCGGTGTCTTTTTGCTTTCAGAAGATCGCGCACACACATGCATCGCACACGGTCATCGTGCTCTTCGGGTAACCTATAAAGTAGCTAATTAACGTGGGATAAATGCTTAAATATAGACACCATTCTGGGCGCCGTTGCAGTCTGGGGCCCGAGTGGTTCCAAAGCCAAAGCCCTACCACCAACCGCCGTTCAATCCGAATGGTGTTCGTGAGGGCGAAGGCATACAAGATCGCTTCGTTACAGTTTCGATCGCCTTCGAAGAAGTCGCCACCAATGCACTTTACACTTTGTGCAAATGTAGCGACGGACCAGACACTTCAGACACTTATCTTCTTCTTCAGCTTCTTTCTCTGCTCTCCTCCTCTCCGATCCATCCAAAAAGGGCCAGGCAAGGAAAATTAAGGATAATAATTGTCTCGCACGCCCCAAGACCATATAATCTTGCCGCGTGACAGGTTGTGACGGATGAGATGAGAATGCATCGTTGCCACTCTGCCTTTTGTTTACCAAACACACGCCGATGACGGCGAGTCAGCACCAGGCCAAGGAGTGCATTTTCTCGTTCGAAAGGCGCGAAGGAAATCTAATGGGAAAAGGCAATGGCGTTGCTTTTCCCCCCATTAGATGGAGGGCCTGACTGCTAATTTGGGACCAAACCGAACGTCCCAACGAGGTTTGTTTTACAACTTTGAGCCCGCTACCAACAGCCCTAACGGTAACGATTGGGGGGCTGCTAGATGGATGGCAATGGCGTAGTGGTGCGTATGGTGGTGGTGTATCGTCTGCGGATTGGCGTCGGTAAAGTGCATCATCACTTAAGGATTGGATCGGATCGGATCGGGGACACCAATGCGAGACAAACCGGGGAATGATTCACCGGCGCAAATGGACTGAAACGTTTGTGGAAGCGGCCTGGTCTGTGACAAACACTTCCATTGTTTTCTGCACGACTCGTTATCAAGCTGTTATTATTCATATGTGAAGCATGGTGATCAGATTTAATCCCAATTACTTTGAAAGTTTTATTTAAAGAGCAGTTAGTCTTTGATGCACTGCCGTTTGTTGGATTTTCACTCATGAACTCTCTCAACTTTCTTTCATTATTATTGATTGAGTACCTATTCCTTCAAGTTAGTATATACAGATACGTTCTATTTCCACAAAGTTGATGAAAATTTGCATTCTAGCTAGCTACAAGAACTTTCTACTTGATCAGCTAGATGATAAAATTGTTCGCTCTTTAATATTCGCAAATCTCTTCATCTAAATCTTCATTACTTCTTTGTTTGAAATAGATTTTCAGGCGACAAAATCCTGCTTTCAACCATTGCTGCTTTCCTTTCAAGCAAGCACAAACCTATGGCCATGACGATTCCACATGACTTATGGCCTTACAGCTCTCCAAATCCCCAGAGAAATACAACTAATGCGGATCCCAAACGATGACACAAAAATCCCCGAATCTCCACCAACGACACTCAGAGCATCATAAACAAATACCGAACGGAAACTCGATCCGAAACACTTATCAATCCACTCGAGGCGGCCCAAGTCCCAGCGCGTGACTTCATCAGCCGGGAACCGCGGAAAATGCCGAGACATTTTTCACCGACCAAGGTTCCATTTCGTGCTTCTCCTCTCTCTCGCGCCCCAAGCAGCATGCCACGGTAGTGTTTGTTTGTCTGCTGTCTGCTTCACCCAATTGGGAGGGCTTAAGGATTGATTGGCGACGTTGTCGACGTTTCGGCGTTTGTTTTGACCACCGGTGCGCGGTGTTGCGTGATTGCTGGAATGGAATCGAGTTTGTATGGCGATGCGATGTGTGAGATGCGGAAACTATGTGACCCGGGGCGCTCCGCTCGCCTAATGGCCGAGGATGGCGCAAAAGTGCGCCCGGAATGTGGCCCAGGGGCTTGAGCGGCGCCGTCATCGCTGCTGCTTGTGTTGTGAAAACGTGATCAAATGTTCTCGCGTTCTGTTTCGTCCACAGCAGATCTCCGCACGAGACGGTGCGCAAGAATGTTGATAGTTTAGCGGAAGAATTGTCGTGAAAGTTCGCCGACGTACGATCACGTGCGTGACAAACGGACGGCAGTAGTGGTGGTATTGATGGTGATGGTGATAATGAAAAAATGCAACCGCTATGTGGCTACCATCGGGTGCACTATGGTACCGTGCAGTGAAACGTGAGTTGCTGCACACGATCCGGACGAAAAAGAAAAGCGCGTGAAAATCCCCGGGCCGTTAAGCCGTGAACAGTGATTTGCCGGAGCACAAGAACCACAGAAAGCAGCCGGCGTGCAACATGGAACGACGGTCACGGATGGTGTGGCTGTTCATCTCCCTTCTCTGGCTACCGCTACTGATCGATGCTGTGAAGGGTAAGTGGTGTGGCGCGAGCTCGTGCGCACACAAGAAAAACGTTCGACAAAAAAGGCTTTCGACGATTTTAATTACCAGAGCGGCGAGGGTGTACCGCGGCTTGTGCCAAGAACAGCGGGCAGCCACCAAGCCGTTTTAACGATCATGAAGATTGATGAATCAAGATGTCATATGGCGCGCGGAAGTCACTCGAGTGCACGCCATGTACGTGGACGTCTGCTAGCCAGAGAAGCCAGGCCGCCGGAATGCTTCCGGAAGACGACAGATGTTCACCGGTGGTGTCACCAGCATATCGTGACAGACACACCGCTCTATCGTGGCTGTGGAAGGATTTCTTGCCGGCCTGTTTTTTTCTTGTGGTCTGGTCTGGAATGGAAATAAATTATTTTCTCGAAACCGAACGGAACAGAACAGAGCCTCACTTTATCACGTGGTGCAATGGTGCAAGGGTTTTTTTTCGGCTAACCGGATGCCATCGCCGCACTTGGGATGGTTCTTAAGCAAGGGGGGAAATAATTTAAAGTGATTATCTACAAATAGGATCGGTGTTAGGGACACGGGACGAACAAGGTTGTTAAACATTTTCATCTGTCAAACTCGGTTCGGTTTTCGATCCTTTCGATCGAACCATTTTCCTTTCGGTGTTACTCTTGGCTTAATTTGCTAGAGTGTCAATCTTTTGCTCAAGGAAAGCTTTCAGCTAATGACATTGAGCGTTGATTTTGCTTTCTTTTTTCCTTTGCTTTCTGCTTCTAAGATTGGGAAAGGATGAATACTGAATACAGTTTCACAATTGCTACACTGCATAAATCATGCCACACAGCTGCTGTTTGGTTGTTCAACAAGGAATCTATTTCAATTCTAAACTCTAATGATCTAAAGGGTACAGTTAAGGGATACATGACTCATTTCTAAAATACCAGAAGTTGAAGGTGTGCATGGTATGATTAAAAATTAAGTCAAGTTTTCTAAGATTATGATTTCGATTGGACAATTTTACATTCGCGTTTTAGTTTTAACCGATGATTTGGACAATTTAAACGAAATGTTACAATCAATTCTGGTCTTGTCAACAGCAAATCCGTTTGAAATCATGTTTTTATGATTTTTTAAGCTATTGATAGTAGAATCCTATAACCTTTGATGATGAGCAGGCTTACATTTCCATTGAGGGATTTTTTAAAAGATGTTCTATTCATAGACAAATTGGCAAAGCTCTCTTGTAAAAAAATCTCTTTAATCCTCCGAATAAACCACTACTGCGAATATATGCCTGTGCTATGCATACTGAATTATGCTTGATGTTGCTTGAACACGAGGTTTATGCTGCAACAACTACATATAGAACATTCTAATGCGATTCAAATTGTGCTAATTGTGCAATTTATTTTTTTGCTGCAATTTGTTTATTATGCAGTCAGCCAGCACTATTTAAGACACGATCGACCACACAAGATCGATTTTTTTACAGAGAATTTATTCTCGTTTGGTATCTTTACAATGTTGTATGTAAAGATGCAACATTGTTGTTTGTTTAACAGTAAATCTTCCAAAACGTCAAATAACACATTGATAACATCATGCATAGAGTTTTTTTTTTCTCAGAACTCCCAGGGAAATTCGTCCCGAATGAAACGTCTGTTAGTCGACCCCATCGATTGACCGCCGAAAACGCGTGAAACGATCGAAAGGCCGGCAAAACAAACTTGCCTAGACAGTGTCTGACCGGCTATGC